>NW_008752482.1:16999-21659 GCF_000715545.1 Opisthorchis viverrini | reverse complement strand
CTTGTCAACATAGGTACTCGGAAGAGTTGGCTATGATTCTTCTCCATTGGCATGGGTATAACGTATCTAATGCGGTAGATGATCTACCCAATTACGTACCGATTTCAAGCAAGTGGACGAAGTCGGAAGTTCGAAAATTCCTGAAGTGCATTGATTCCAAACCCCGGAAAGATTTTGTCGAAGCGAAAAAAACAGTAAGTGATTTTTTAGTCTCCTGGTTTCCCGCGGTCAGTCATGACGAATACAAACGTCGTCTGTTTCAAAACAGTACCCCTGATATAATAGTTTATCCCCAGTCTATCTCCCATTCATTGATTTGCCGTTTATTATACTTTCATTGCTATCATCAGAGTGTCCTCCCCGCCATTCGGTTCATTAGAGACTTTTTGGTCCTATTTTCGCGTTTTTTCGGTTGGCTCAACCTGACGTACCTCAGTGCTTTTTGGGCTGCCACACGAACCACGGCTTCCAGCAGTGCTCTAACGTTGAACGTGCCTAGTTGAACAAGGTGAAGATCTTCTACCTCGAAATCGGAAGTCGAGTTGTGTTTCAGGGCGTTCCACTATTCATGTAATTCTGCCTCCGGTAATGACCACCCGTGGTGTTGATCAATGTCAGCAGCGCTCATGTCAGTTTCCTTCCAGATCGTGTGACTGAGCGCTTAGGAGTGGAGGCACCTCACGATGCTTTCGATAGATCGGCACCGGACCATTTCTCTCACCTGCTTTTTTCTCTTCCTTTTATTCTAAGGTCTCAAATATAGTAAGACAAATTTTTTGGCTGTACGACAGTCAAGCATCAGCCTCATCACTTCTGTTGCTGTCTCTGTCGATTATTTATCACTATTATTGTTACTGTTATTATTATTATCACCATGATCCGCGCTGCTCGAAACATCGAGCAGCTGGACTAACCCCAACTGTGGCACTTGATAAGCTTTGCTTAAACGAGGCTTCTCACAGCGTCCGACTTCTGAATTCAGTTTGGATGTTTTAAGTTGTCGTAATTAAAGCGTGGTGAATCACTGTGTATCTCTTATCGGATTAGTTTGGCAATCTTCTGCTGCCCCGTATAATTAATGGAAATTCAACTTGCCCTGAATTTCTGACCTCGTATCTTTGACACAACTCAGAACGAAATGATCGTCAGTTGGGCAGTCTAGTGTGAATTAGCTGGTGGCGAAAGTGTGACAAGTGTGCCACCAGCTCTGGATTGCTGTTCTGTCATCGTGATTATTTATCTGGGACCGTAAGTTTCCCAACTTCCAGGCAAGTGGCACAGAAAACGAGAACCACAGAAATGGTTTCACAGTAGACATCGCGCCTTAATCACTGAGCTATCTCGAGTCACACCGATCATTACTTGACTCAACTCACGTCCGTGGCTCCACGTGACTGTTCATAGTTGATGTAAGCGATGTTAGCCATGTCCTGGCACACCAACTGGACAGATGAGGTTGGCCATGTGAGGATGCAGCTAGTGTGACCATTCAGGTTCGAATACCACAGTGGCAAGTTCGCTCAACTCCACTTTAACTGTTTGCACAAAAGAGGTTCTGCGCTTCAAAGAACCGTTATTATAGGTAAGTTAGGTCAATTGAAGATTACGGCTGATCTGCCACAAGAGGTGCCCTCCGCATCCATCGCCGTCCAGCTGTGTGTGACTGCGTTTTGGGTGTCACTGCGTTTTGGGTGGATAGAGCTGGTCCTTGAAGTAGCGTACCATGATGGTTGTGCTGTTCAGCAACTGTCCTGCTGCTTGTAGGTTGCCGTCGATTTTGAATAGGATGGGCGTACACCGTACACAAAACGATGCAGTGCCTGCAGACCTCTGCTAGCTCGAACAAAAACTTCCTGTTGGGCGATAGGTTATTGTCACTTTAGTTTGCCGCTGAGAGCAGCACTAGCACCGATCACTGATGCCTTATTACCCCATCAATTTATGAAGAGCCATGTTATCAACTCAAAAAACGTCCGAGGTGCATATACCTCCGGCATGAAGTCAAACAGTCGTAATGGAAATTAACGGCTTTGGTGCCACTGAAATCGGCTGGCCAGTATAACTGTCACTGTCTCCAACCAAATACACGGAAGGTTTCGTGAGCTCCATTCTTAACAGCGAATCGCGCAGATGGTGCCGAGGCACTTCATGACAGATCCCTTCCGTTGGGGCATAGTCTACTCCCTTCCGGCGTTTCGGTATCCCGTATTATGCATGGAAAACAACGCCCTCGGTAGACTGCAGATTCGTATACGTAGCACCCGAGGATGTCAGGAATTATCCGCCCGCATCAACCAACTCTTGCAGCGGTATAACACTATCCTTGCCTTTTTCCTATACACGTGCCTTTTGGGACCAGTGACATGCGCATTGGTGATACGATTTGAGCAGATTGGCAAACGCAATGCTGGCCTTTGGGATATGTGCACTGACTCCATCTGATTTATTGCAATCGAAGCCCATAGAATCCTCGAGGTGGGTGACGTATTACATAACATCTGTCTCCTGGAATTGTAAAGAACATGTACGAGGACTGTAAGTCCCATAGCATGAATTTCCAGTGGCTGTGAAGCACTCCGAAGAATGGGGTAACCCTCGTCAACCTTCGTAATGCCTACACCGTATATTCCTTGGTAGAGAAATTCACACTGGTGGAGATTAGAATACGGATATTTGGGAACCTTGCAAATTTCACCTCACTGAAACAATCATTAAATTAAAAGGGGATGATAACTTCCCTATCGGACTCAGACCTCGTTTTTCTCACAGGACACTAAGTAAATGTGGATTGAGATTTGATCATACAAGCATACATGTAACTACCGGTCAGTGTTTACATTCGTCGTCCCGGAAGAAGGTTATTTAGTAGGGTACGTTAACGGTTTAGTGTGGTGTCCGGTCTGATTCATTGGCAGTCCATGCACATTGTCCCCTGTTGTATGTAGCACTTTTTTCATGTGTTGTTGGCATCGATGTACTGCCAGTAAGGCGTCGAATAGTCCCTTATAACTATCTGCGGTTCGTTACTTAGTTCACTCGTGTATCTCACTGCCAGTACCCTTCTGGCAGGTGACTTTTCCCAGGTGCCCCCAGGTAGTCCCAATACCGTCTCACACTTTTGATGAGAATGAACCTGTCTCTGCAAAACTGTCCCAGTTTTTTGCGTATGTGTGACTTGTTGGGCAGTATGTAATCACCGTTGCTGATATGAACTGTGGTCGTTTGAAAGAAACAAGAAACACCGTACGGTAGTTCGTGCAACGAAACTGTTGAGCAGTCGGTTAAAAAGCGTACGCACATACCACAATGTGGAATAAAGTAGAAGTGTGCTGAAAACAACAGGTTCACGAGTTTCAAAACCGGTTCACCTATATTTTCTTCGGCCTTGTTTACTGGAATGCATGGCGGAAGTGGTAGACTGACACCTGATGTGGAAAAACTCACCTACTCATTGTTACCATAGAATCACGATGGATCTGTCAGCTCTAACACCCGTTCAGTGCATAAATGTCGTACTGCTCGAAGGGAAGCATGAGATCCGAGCTACTGTCGGGTTGCCCAAGCTTTTACAGGGGTAATCGATATGCCGAGGTTAGATTCAAATCACAAATCTTCCGGTCAGTAAGTTTGCGCCCTAACTACCGAGCTGTCTTGAGTTTCAACAATCAAGAAATTAACTATAACAGCTGCTGCTGTCGAATACCAGTTAGTACGTTCATCAGTTATGCATGTCGCATTTATGTTGGCGCCTTCCTCTCAGCAATAGGCAATTCTAGACGAAATATTGGCATTTTTTCAAATATATTTCAAGACGAAAAGTCCACCAAACATTTTCAAAACAACCATATAGAAAATTACCCAACAAGGACTCTGTTACACTTACTCGTACACCACTTACTGGTAAAGTCAACTGTATGGCAATGTGCTTTAAGTGATGTCCATCAACTCAAAGTTTGTGGGTTTCATAGCAGTGGAAGTTCATGAGACTATTTATATTGATTCATTATTATTTAAGACTTTGGTTTCCGAAGATCACTGTCGCTCCAGCGAATGACAATTCAGTCACAGTGCTGAGCCAATGTGCTGAGAGCAATGAAAAGTGCCATTTTGTGTGCCTTTTGAAATAAAAATTTGGATTACTGTGCGAAGAACGGCTATCTGCGCGTAGTTGCGCATGTGGTAGTGACACATTGCTCGCCATCCGGTTCTTATAGATGCACAGCGGATACTGGGACTTTGAGTTCCATTTTTTTTCAATAATTGTTATATTAGATATTAAGCACCAAATGTTGAATTGCAGTTACTATGCATTTTACCCTCCTTGTCTGGAATCCTGTCCAACGCTGTACATAACTGGTGTACTAGTTCATTTGCCACCTTCGTGTTTACCATTGCAAAGCGAATCTGCCAGGGTAGACAAGATTAAAAAGCTTTTAATCAGTGTTGGCTGTTTTCGCTGGCAAAAAGACCGGTTTTGCAATAGTTCAGCAGAACAGGCTACAGACTGTACTCGCTGTTTTGTGCGAACAATATTATACTCATCGTCATACAATCATCGGTATCAAATTTAGTGCTTGTTGCCGGCGCTGCACTGTCCTATAGCCATAACTTTCCATCATCAGGCAAACCATTAGGTGAGAAGAATGAAATAGAAAAATGG
>NW_008752482.1:7644-15369 GCF_000715545.1 Opisthorchis viverrini | reverse complement strand
CCCTCCAGACTCACCAGGTTTTCGTTGGCAACAGTTTAAACTCTTGGATTTCCGAGACCTAGTGTTCGCACCATTATGGTGTCATTGAGGAACATGAACGGGAATGGTGGGAGCAGGTATCCCCAACGGACCCCACTTTTCATAAGAAACTTTGGAGAGCCTCCGGCATATTCGCATATCCACAGCTAACTTGGGGTGCGCTTCTGGTTTTTTTGGAAGGGAGAAGTATATCTAGAAAGTCGTTGAATATATTACTTATCATGATCGTGGAGCCAGTTATTCTACTCTCACTAACCTTTGGCTCATGTGCTCTATCTCACACACGAGTACTGGGGAGCAGTCTGTGCCAGCTTACCCAACAGATGGGTGTCTTACCTTTGTTTGAGTACCCTTGAAGACGGCGTGTCTGGTTGCATTCCTGAGATAGCCAATGCCACTGAACTTTTCACAGACTGTTCTTAAGAACCAGTGGAGCTCAATTAATTAGATCGCGGTTGCTTTAACCTTTGGTAGAACCAGTCTCTTGATGGAGAGGAAAGGCCTTGAAAATTCCGTTGGCACAGGAGAAGCACACGTTTGCCAAACTCGATCACTTTTTGAATCGGACTAGCCAAACTGCCTTTCTCGTATCCGAACCTTTCTCCGAACCTACGCATTGCGAAGATTATGCTTCTACAGACTGATGGCATTATGGTGACTCTTTCCGAGTAGGCAGTCCCTGTATCCTTCACTAAGCCGGGAGTACGGGGTTTGTCTTGAAAAGCCACTGAGAGCATTGATGAAGCTTGCCTTAACGCACAAAACAAATTTACAGAACATGATGTTCAGACCCTTATGAGGGATGGTGGGTGTTCAGTTCACATGCTCTGTAAGTGGTGACCAGTCTCTCACGGCACCCAAGGAACATTCGTGGAACCCTCGCTGGTGTAGCCTTGCTTTTTGCCACTTCTCAGTAGCCGCGCTACTGGTTCCATTCAGTACTGGTTTTAAATACGGGAATTACTTACATTTCCCCTGTGTTCTGGCGGTAATTATGACCCCTTTGACAAAAGCTACAGGAGTTACAGATCTGGTGATATCGCAATGGGCATGACTGTATGACCTCAGTCCAGCCGCGTACACCCACTTAACCGTACGGATACGTTTGAGGATACTGTCCTAAGTAAATGCACTCCGAGCGGATGAATAGTGTATGGAACCAGAAATACAACTCACAAGTCAGAGAAATTGAATAATGTTATGAACAAACTACATCTAAGTTAGTCTAAATGTTTAGCTGATGTAGCCTCGAAAGCTTTCTGTTCATGACTTGAACCACTCAGAGGTTTCGGTACTATGTTTCAGTACAGCTTAATTCTTCTGAGATAGACTATTTTCTGGCTGTCAACCACGTGGTTCGCTTGTACGCTTAGTCAAAAATTTACGCCCAGAGCCAATTATGTCGCAGTCCAAATCTACATCCACATTCCAGAAAGGTCGATATTAAAAAATAGCTTTATCCTGTGAATCAGTACTAATGACAAACGACTGCTTGTTCAGCACAGAGCTGCAGCTGGTATTGCCTCTGGTCGCAGCCACTGATGTGTTTGGACTTCTCCATCTGAACTCATCATGTGGAACAAAAGCACTTTGGTCCCCTTAACTGAAATCGGTCTTTTACGGAAGAAAGTGTACAACTGGCCGTTGCATAAGCGTGAACCAATAACATACCGGTTGACGTTACACCTGTTTCGGTTGTCAATGCAGGCCGTGGTGAACACAGTATTGATGTTTATCGCACCCACTACTTATGTTTCACCTCCAGAGCCGAAGACTATACCCTCGCTGTCGTCAGCCGTGACAACTGCTGGTATGTTTCCTTAATTCCTAATCTAGCAACGTGATGTCGGTTCCTGGCTTTTAATACTGTGCTTGAAAAACTGAGCTCGTGATAACTCGGTTGTGTGAACGCAACCCCGGCTTCTAGGTTGCTTCGGTGTAGGCTCGAGCGCCGGGGAACTTTCTCAACCCTCATACATGACTTCCATGAACCGTAAGGTTTCCACAGCTGAACCATTGTTTATTACTTCCGAAATGCAGTGAATTGTTCATCGGTGCAACACATAAAACATTCCACACATGTGAAGCCCGAAAGCAAAATAGCTTGGAAAAGTGGTAGCGTTTAGTCAGCGTGAACTATGCGCAGCCAATCGCTCCCTTGGCTGTCCGTCTAGTTTACCTGTAGGTGGAATATACAAAGTAATGAAGTTCGTTCAGCACTCACCAGGTTTGGTGCATTCACCGGATAAGGTTATTTGTGCAGTCAACTAAAGAAGAGTCTCTTAGGGTCTTTCACACTAGCTCCTGTCTTCTTTTCTACCAAGGCCTCCGAATCCAACCTTTTTGACAAATTGACCCACACTACTCTAGATGTGTGTGTGTGCTGCTCAAACTTCAAAAGCTTTAAACTTCCATATGATTTGAGTAAGCAATAAACAATCCCATAACCGTATAAACTAGACGTCTACCTTCCATATGATTTGAGTAAGCAATAAACAATCCCATAACCGTATAAACTGACCAGACGTCTACGGCGCAGCACCGTTCTAGTTCACCGTTCTCAGTGGAATTGGCCACTACTGATGTGCCACCATGATGTGATTCAGCGGTCGTTTGGTGACAGACATAACAGAGGAGGACGGTCAGAGTGCACTGGATGACTTGATGATAGGTGCTTCACAAAATACCTTTATTAGACCAAAGTTTGACCGACACAGTGTTTCTCCATTGAAAAACCCCATAAAGTTTGTTGTGTCTTGTCTCAGTGGTCGTTTACGGGAACAGTTTGTGGTTAGATCTAAACCAACAAACCATTTAGAGTTCGTTGGCTCGCTATTTCCTGATCATTCCACTACCCGTACCTGTGTATCTCAGTTATTGCCGTAGATGGTTGACTTTACGCCTCTATTATCGCTCTGTACAAGGTCATAATCGATTTCTTCACACATACAACCACCCTTTGTGGGCCAACTTGGTGGATTTGTAGGTCATTATTTGCTATTCCATTTATCTGCTGAATAATGCTCAGGGTCAGTTACGCTACTGACGCGAAAGTTCTGGGCGGACTTTTGAACAAAGCAGAGCAAGCTTGAATCTGAATTTGTTCATTCTGGGCTGGCATCTGAACGACGCGAAATCAGCCGAGTTCAGGGTGTTGTCAATGCCACAGCCCAACGCTGAGTGAAACCTATTGCTGGTCGTTCCTGGGGTGGTCCGATCAAGTAGAATCAAGTCGACTATGGGTGTTTTCTTCATTTCGCCCAGTACTGAGGCCCAGTACAGGCCTTAGATTTGTCATGTCTGGACGGTTGATCAATACGGTTCTCATGGTCCACTTAGGCTAGGCTATATTAGTTATGTTGAGCGATTCGGGGACCAAATCAGTCCAAAGAAGGCGTTTTCCCACGAGGTTTATTTTGACTAAGTAGAAAACCGTAGACTCGAAGGAAGCAGTCCTCTTCCGTGTGAATTTCCTCCGGACTGGATTCTACGGCATGACAGCCAATATGTACCACTCACAGCATTTGCTGTGAGCTCGAAATAGCTCAGGAGTTCTGGCACGTACTCACTGACCGGAGGGCTCGGAGCCAACCTCAGCATCTCGACTGCTCTTGCCTTGGCTTGGACAACCTGACGGTATCTCAGCCCTCGTGCTTCCTTCGGGCGGCATGACGGCTAGGCACCGAAAGGGTGCTACAGTTAAATTATTATTATTAGGGCAAAATTTAAAAACTTTTCCGGTTGGTACTAAAGAGTTCTGTGTGCCCATCTGATTGCTTTGCTGATGAAGTCATCTGTACGAAACAGGAAGCTGGACAAACAGTCCATCTTGATGAGAAAATTCACCGGTTCTGAATATGGCTGGATATTTCGTAACTTGTGTGTGCTGTCCATCCTTCCAAAGCAGATGCGTCACGGTTCCAGCTGGATGGAGTGTATAATCAACGTACTCTGGACCCTTTCGCTCTTTATTGAACTCCATCTAACATAAAGTTGATCTCGCTAACTCGCTGGTCGCGCGAGTTCATTGTTAGGAGTGATCCCTTCAACCAATGGGGCGCTTCAAAATCACAGCTTAACCAACACAAATTTGTCCGCATCAACACAAGCAGTTTTTTCTATAAGCAACGCGAGATGGATATCACGGTAAACGGTTTTTGGACACAACCGAAAAATTCTCCCGTCCCAGCCGTTCAAAGACGGATGAGTGGTCACTCAGGAGAAGACAATTTCACTGATGAAAACCGCTTAATGTGGGTCTTTCTTGAAATATGGGTCAACGCGTTTTTTGTTGATCTTGCTGCACGAATTCAAACTGTCTTAGGGGTTTTTCCACATCCACTAACGCTGCAAGGTTGTTCTGACTATTCGCTTTCAGTGCAGCTTTCAGAGTTACATCGGGCCACGAAGGAAACAGATAATGAGAGACAGCTTTCCATTGTCTGTTAGATTTGGCGTCCTTCAGCCAATCAAGGAAGTCCAACTCGTTAGTTAGTGTCAGGTATTGAGTTCTATCTTTATGGATGACCATTCATGACTGTTAATGCCGTCTTTCTCACGAGAAAAGTAGAGAAAACGGAAAAGAAGCGGTGAGGCGTATCTTAACAGAGTATTGTACAGTCACCCACCATGCGAAAGGCTGCAATCGCATCCCTTGAGAACCTTCCTTGAAACTCATGCACTCCAGAGCATTATTTTCGTGGATCACCTTTTAAACTTATCTATTTCCTAGTATGTGTACAGCACATGGTATATGTATAAAAAAGTATAATAAAATCGTTCAGCCGTAGTACCCTTTCGGTGCCTAGCTGCCATGCCACGCGAAGGTTCGGGGAGGGCTGGGATACTGTCAGGTTGCCCAAGCCTAGACAGGGGAAGTCAGTAAATTGGCGCCCTAACCACTTGGGTCATCTCGCCATGCGACTTAGTCTTTCGGGATCCGATTATATAGTCATTATTGAATTCAGAGAACTACATTACTCAGTCACGTCAAATCCGTATCGACCAGTTTTACTTGCCTCACCAATGCGAATGGCGTTAACTGCTGTGGTAGTGGCTAATTTCTCGCCAGATCGGTCTATTTAGTGTTTTCTTTCGATTTCTTCACACATACAACCACCCTTTGTGGGCCAACTTGGTGGATTTGTAGGTCATTATTTGCTATTCCATTTATCTGCTGAATAATGCTCAGGGTCAGTTACGCTACTGACGCGAAAGTTCTGGGCGGACTTTTGAACAAAGCAGAGCAAGCTTGAATCTGAATTTGTTCATTCTGGGCTGGCATCTGAACGACGCGAAATCAGCCGAGTTCAGGGTGTTGTCAATGCCACAGCCCAACGCTAAGTGAAACCTATTGCTGATCGTTCCTGGGGTAGTCCGATCAAGTAGAATCAAGTCGACTATGGGTGTTTTCTTCATTTCGCCCAGTACTGAGTGAAATTGGCCACAGGCCTTAGATTTGTCATGTCTGGACGGTTGATCAATACGGTTCTCATGGTCCACTTAGGCTAGGCTATATTAGTTATGTTGAACGGTTCGGGGACTAAATCAGTCCAAAGGAGGCGTTTTTCCACGAGGTTTATTTTGATTAAGTAGAAAACCATAGACTCGAAGGAAACAGTCCTCTTCCATGTGAATTTCCTCTGGACTGGATTCTACGGCATGACAGCCAATATGTACCACCCACAATTGCTGTGAGCTCGAAATAGCTCAGGAGTTCTGGCACGTACTCACTGACCGGAGGGCTCGGAGCCAACCTCAGCATCTCGACTGCTCCTGCCTTGGCTTGGGCAGCCTGACGGTATCTCAGCCTTCGTGCTTTCTTCGGGTGGCATGACGGCTAGGCACCGAAAGGGTGCTACAGTTAAATTATTATTATTAGGGCAAAATTTAAAAACTTTTCCGGTTGGTACTAAAGAGTTCTGTGTGCCCATCTGATTGCTTTGCTGATGAAGTCATCTGTACGAAACAGGAAGCTGGACAAGCTGTCCATCTTGATGAGAAAATTCACCGGTTCTGAATATGGCTGGATATTTCGTAACTTGGGTGTGCTGTCCATCCTTCCAAAGCAGATGCGTCACGGTTCCAGCTGGATGAAGTGTATAATCAACGTACTCTGGACCCTTTCGCTCTTTATTGAACTCCATCTAACATAAAGTTGATCTCGCTAACTCGCTGGTCGCGCGAGTTCATTGTTAGGAGTGATCCCTTCAACCAATGGGGCGCTTCAAAATCACAGCTTAACCAACACAAATTTGTCCGCATCAACACAAGCAGTTTTTTCTATAAGCAACGCGAGATGGATATCACGGTAAACGGTTTTTGGACACAACCGAAAAATTCTCCCGTCCCAGCCGTTCAAAGACGGATGAGTGGTCACTCAGGAGAAGACAATTTCACTGATGAAAACCGCTTAATGTGGGTCTTTCTTGAAATATGGGTCAACGCGTTTTTTGTTGATCTTGCTGCACGAATTCAAACTGTCTTAGGGGTTTTTCCACATCCACTAACGCTGCAAGGTTGTTCTGACTATTCGCTTTCAGTGCAGCTTTCAGAGTTACATCGGGCCACGAAGGAAACGGATAATGAGAGACAGCTTTCAATTGGTTAGGTTTGGCGTCCTTCAGCCAATCAAGGAAGTCCAACTCGTTAGTTAGTGTCAGGTATTGAGTTCTATCTTTATGGATGACCATTCATGACTGTTAATGCCGTCTTTCTCACGAGAAAAGTAGAGAAAACGGAAAAGAAGCGGTGAGGCGTATCTTAACAGAGTATTGTACAGTCACCCACCATGCGAAAGGCTGCAATCGCATCCCTTGAGAACCTTCCTTGAAACTCATGCACTCCAGAGCATTATTTTCGTGGATCACCTTTTAAACTTATCTATTTCCTAGTATGTGTACAGCACATGGTATATGTATAAAAAAGTATAATAAAATCGTTCAGCCGTAGTACCCTTTCGGTGCCTAGCTGCCATGCCACGCGAAGGTTTGGCGAGAGTTGGGAAACTGCCAGGTTGCCCAAGCCTAGACAGAGGAAGTCAAAAGGTAGAGGTCAGGTTCGAACCACGGATCTTATGGTCAGTAAATTCGCGCTCTAACCACTTAGTCCATCTCGCCCCAGTATATGTATTATCATATCTTCGTAGAAAAGATGAAAATATCACCCAGGAGTGTGGTATGGTCCCTTATAGAGGAAATTTAAGGGCTAACGGTGAAGGCTATCGTAAACCTTAGAGGGAATTCGTCACTCCTTGGCACACCTCCTTTGTGGGTTAGTATAGCCGCTTTGACAGGGGAAACCAAGACAGGCAGACGGCGATTTTATGCTATACTGCGACTTCTATAGCCAATAAAACTCATGACTAAACGCACAGTCACCCACAATTTAGTTCTAGCATTTTGAACTGTAAGGCAACTGATGCTCAGCCTGGCTCGCACAATGTTCGGTCAGCTCACATAAGTGAAGTTTTGTGCACAAAACTTGGTCGAGCTTTTGATTACCTTGACTTGATAATACAAGAAACCGTTCCTCGCTTTGCGATGCTTGTAAAGAAGGACCACTATTATCCGTCCATTGAGTGATGTTATGAATGTTGTAGTGCTCCGTTTTCCGATTTCTTTTAAGTGTTCCATCTGTTCCAAATCGATCCACGCTCCACCACTTTTTACCAATAAGTAAATTCAC
>NW_008752482.1:0-7567 GCF_000715545.1 Opisthorchis viverrini | reverse complement strand
TGCAGACACCCCCTGGTTTTTACCCTGGCTTTCAACCGTCCTGTTCCAGTGAACGGACATGACAGCTGACTTTCGGCTAATTGCTGTTCTCATAACCGTCTTTTGAACTCAGGTGCGATGCAAGCATTTATTACCACGCGACATGCAATTAATACAATTGGTCTCAGTCAGCTTTGAAGTAACACTCACAAGAGCAAAGGTATTGAACAAACCCTGTGCTTTTGTGATTGACCCAACACATCACAGTTTTTATGGTACTATACAGGAGTCATGTGCGAAGGTTGGCACACTGCCCCTCCTTCAGAAGCAATCCATAAATTGAATATATTTCGCTGGGTGGTTTTCGGCGGGTTGAGGGCGTCACATTGTTTTTCTTTTGCATCTGATGAAGTTCACTTCATTTCATTCAGTAATTTTCCTTGAAACTGGTTACTTCCGCAGCTGTCTTCCTTATTTCCTTGTGCTCCAGTTTCTTTGAGACAATTCCCCATCCGGAAGCAGCCCCCAACGTAGTAGATGCACGTGTTCTTTTGCTTGCAGATCGAACTCAGCAACTCATTTAATCAGTTTTAATTCTTTTAGGCGAAGGTTACCATGTACGTAAGAGCCAGGAAGCAAGGAACAGGTTGTGACTCCAAAAGAACGTTCCGACCTACAACTTCCTGATGAAAACGAAGAATCGTACGTTCCCACCACGGGTGGCTCAGATGAGCTATGGGAGCACTCTCCCCTTTGGTCGCCTGATCTGTTGTTGATAGATACCCCGGACGAATTCCCCTGCGTTCTGCGAGAGGTTTTTCTTTCTGAGAAAATTGCGAGTGTTTTGTTGGTAGTGTGGAAATTTTTAAGTTTCGATTCAGGATTGTTTCCGCAGCCAGTCTAAGCTAAATGATCGAGAAAGGTTAATTCATATTTGTTGGGAACCCGAGGTCCTCCGGATTGGAGTATGGACACTGGCATTCGCCTACGCATGACTGATCGATAATATGCTTGACTTTTACTTAAACCAGATCCAGTAGCAACAGTGCATTCTTGTGTCACCTGATCTGATTAATGACAGGCTCGTTGATTGAGTGTAGCTTCTGCTCTTTTGGCTTCTTCACGGTTATAATGGCTGTGCAATCGAACCACCATTTAAGGATTTCTAAGCGGCATATCCAGAACTATTTTGCGTTTTAACAGCATCAAAGGTGCGTTTCTTACCTGCAATTTTGTGCCATCATTCTTCACCAGCACCAACCGATCAATCGCTTGTTCGAATTCCCCCAGAGATATGCACTTCTGACAAGGATGAAACAGCTGCTAGGATCGTCAACGCAGATATATGGACGAACTTTTGAATGCGTTGTACAAACACGTCGTCGCAGGACTTAATATCTGAAGGCGTAAATTGAATCTTTCCCCATTTTCCTACACGTATCCAGCCCCGTTGACTTGGTGACACGGTGGTTTAAGTTTGCTGTTTTCCATCGCTTCCTGATTCGAACCCCGGCGGACGCGGTGCTGATGTTGGTCATCATGGTTGAGTGAAATTCGACGACAAACTTGCTTTCTAAATGGCTCACCGCTATCGGTTCAACAAACAGAAAGCAAACGTGATAATTCAGGTTCGTCCCGCTTCCGCTGGTAGAATGGTGGTGACGGGCTAACCTCATTTTGCTTGTTGGATTTCTGGAGCTCAACGATCTGTGCGACCAAGGATGCACGCTTTTAATGGGCTTTAATGGTGGTGTAACTCGATACCAGTGTTTCCTCTCTTTGCCCCGAACCAACCGCAATAATTGTACCGCCACATGGAGAGTACTGTTCAAACAAGAGTAATTTAAATGCCAATTCCACGAGTTCCACAAAATCGACATTCAATTTCACAAAACTCGTTCGTCTTGATTGTCCCTCAAGTAGCTCTCTAATTTAGTTCGACCTCCACCTTACACAAACTTCATTAAGCGGTTGCTTGTGATAGATGAACCCCTGGGGTTGTAGCCTATCGTAACCTTTCTCATCTGCCTTTCTGTTCACACTCCAGAAATCACCCAGAAGAAGTTTTGTTGCATGGGATTGAGCGAAACCAAGAATATGACACCTTTTGTATGATATATTTCGTCTTTGTGTGTATTCTTATTCGACAGTTACTGCAGTTTTGTTTTGGAGCACTTGCTCCAGCTTGACGCGCCTGGAAAATCGTTGAACTCACACGATCAGTCGTACTGGTTTTGTGACGGAATATAATAATACGTACCAACTTTCCATCGTCCGGACCAAAAATCATTTCTGTCCAACGTCATAAATGAGATAAGTGCTAAAGGAAGACTAAGTTTGGTCTCTTGGATAGTGAAACAGTATCAGATTCTTCAAAGATCATAAATGCATTCTGTAGCTCAGTATTTTTCCAAAGTAATCGATGCTCTGAATATGCTGTCAATTCCAGTCATATGACGATCATGCCTGTCCTGAATCGTATGGTGATAGTTTGTCTCTGATCCATTTCAAGCGCAGCTTCTGTGATAAGATCAGATTTTATCTGACTCTCAAATCTACCGTGGGTTTGGACTCTTCCGTCGTCAACTCCGGGTAGATAACTCCCATTCGCCTTGAGTCCTTTTTGTTCACCACCCATTTGTCATCGATTTCTCATCAACTTCTGGAACCTATGTCAGTTTGTTTTAGTTTACTTATCTACCTGGTGTTCCTTTGTGGACATCGAGGTATTTTTTCCCGACAGTTAAACAATACTTCGTAGATCCATGCATGATTCGACCTCCTGATCCCTTTGTGGACATCGAGCTATTTTTCCCGACAGTCAAACAATACTTCATAGATCCATGCATGATTCGACCTCCTGATCCTTGCGGCTCGCTCCAGTATCCATTCTCTCTCAACAGGTTGGTCGTAAAAGGGAGGAAAGGATAGCTTAGCCTTGGCTGTTGCCATATCTAGGTGTGTTTTTCGTCAGAGGAGTCGTTACAGGGAGACATCTTAGATAGAGAGAATACTGCGTAACTTTCTGACACAAACGGGGAACTGACATGCTAGGACTAATCCCATACTAACCTGTTTATCACTTGCCGATTGGATTCATCTTAAGTAGTATCGACTTCATCGCATATGTATACTCCAACGCCAAGGCCACGGAAAACCAATTAACTGTCATTACAACCTCCTCAGAAAAATATTGTGCTCATGTTAATTTCAATTTTCATTAAAAGGTGAACCTTCTGGAATGACGATACTGTCTGTAAACGACTGTTAGCTCAACTTTCCACAAATGCACTCATTTGCATATCAATTTGGTTTTCACGGAAGATTCAACGGAATCTCTCGTTTATGCTATTCCTCAAGTGAATGTGCTGTACAAAGGTCGCTTCATGTTTCATTTGGCGCGACATTCGGGTTATCGTAGTATATTTTCATAAAGCAGACTACTCACAAGGTTGCTGAAAATTCGTCGAGGAGTTCTCAGCAACCTTGTGAGTAGTTTTTTCATGAACTACTAATTACAAAAATATCCGGTTTCCCTTTCCGACGGGATAGCTACTGTGTTTTCCAATATATTTTGTTTTGATTAGATATACTGCATTTCGCGCAATAGCAGCCTCTTTTTCCGCACCGCTTTTATTAACCTACATTGATTAGTCGACCAAATTTTAGAAATATGAATATGTGAACTGCCTCGTTGAATCGCGCTGTTCACCCCGTGCAATTCCAGCAATTTCCCCGCCCGATATTTCGTTGTGTATCCACATAGAGTTCGAATAGCCGAGCGGTTAAAACTCGAAACTACTGAACGGAGGTTTCGTGGTCAAACCCAGCCCCGGTTGTTCGGTTACTCCTGTCAATGGTTGGACAGCCTGACAGTATCTCGACCCTCGGACTTCCTTCGAGTCGCACGACAGCTACTCAAGGAAAGGGTTCGACGGCCGAGCGATTACGATTGCATGCTCACATACCCTGAGAACCTCAAGAATCACTGACTCAAAGGCCAACTAAATCAGCCTTGAGGTGATCCACCAAAAGAATGTTTCGCAATAATATTGACTCAGGCCGTTCACATCCTACTTCATCTTATCTAAGGCTGTTTTAACAGCTGATGATCACGTTTCATTCTGTCCAACTCTCCTGTCCACCGTCTAGAATCACGTGCAGTGGCGTAATGCCCCTTGATCATCTTGTTTTAGTTTGGAGGATGATGACGATGATGATGGAATAGTTCGGAAGTAGATGTATTAGCTGATCGTTTGTTTGAATCCGCAACTGAAATATGTCTTCAGTGCTCTGTGATTCGCATCAAAAAATCTCCAGCTCTTGATGATTTTTAAAAAATCCTATTAGTTACGTAAATGTCTTGCTCACCACTTAAATTTTCCAGGCTATGTTTCTGTGTCACATCGAAACATTCTGGTGCTAGTCGGATTTATACAAACTTCACCAACCTAATGGATTAGAGCTGCAACAGATCCTGTTCAAATAAAAAAACTCGTTCCATCTTTTCACAGAATCTGATCATACAGACTGCTGTATTCAGCGTACGCCGGTCTGCATTCTCGAAGCGTTTGTTTCGCTCTAGCTGGGAGATATTCTGGTGAGAACAGAAAGCACAGTATCACCGTCTGATTCCACGAACTTTCTGTCCACCCTACAAACTTATCTTGTGTGTGTGTGTAAACTTATGGTATCACGTGATACTATTGATGTTTGTTACTGTGGTGCGTTACCATTAAAAAAACATGACTAGTCATGTGCATCCACTTCAATGTACTGTGGACCTGATGGCTTTTGGACAAATTCGTGGAACTCGCTCGCATTCCACTGACCTCTTGGAGCCTAGATGTAAGAGACCATTTCTTCCGTTGAGTATCACTCACTTCAACGCATCGTTCCTCCATGTACTTTGAACAAACGCTGTAAAATGTCTCCCTCTCCTCTCTTATTGTAGATTAAAATAATACTTGTACCTTTGGACTACAAGGTTGCCAGACTACCAAACTCTAAACAGGAACAATCGATAAGTTGGGGGTATCGTTGACCTTTCTCGCCAACAGTGTGACTCCAGCACTGTGCTGAACTCGGTTGTGTTTGGGGTAGTATCCTAAATGCTGTTCGCATAGAAGCAGAGTATGACCAATCCTCAACGAGGATCTTGGAAATTAAGAATATCTGCTCCCACATAGTTAAATTTCCTTACGGATACTTCGCGTTCACTGAAACCTAAACGGACTTCAGCGTTTTTAGCCATTTTCGAATGTGTCTACTATCTTGTCAATCATATTTTATCAGGTCACCCATGTTAGGCATAGAATTTTCACCTAAGCTAATTTCAGCCATCAACTACTAAGGAAAGGCTACCAAAGGAGCAGGTTTTCAGATGCGTCGTAATTTTACAGAGAGATCTCACCTGTTCAAGTAGTATCTGTCTCTTTTCTAGAGGTTCCTCACCTATATAGTCAAATACATCATCGGATACTATCGGTCTAAACGGATTGTGCGCCATTACGACACGCGCGATCATCTGAACTCATAACATTGGTTCCGCGCCAGTAGTATTGCCTGGAAACTGCCACACTGACACTATGGTACTGCATCACAACGAAGCTCTTCAATAACCCGAACATCTTGTGTTCGGCTGTTCGTCTTGGTGCCTTGTGACCTTTTACACCGTTCCTTTTTCTTGCCTGTGATATCTATTCTTCACAGCACTGGTATTGGGTACCGATTATGATGGATAGCTTGGTTTCACTTTTCAGTTTTTGAAGTCCCTTCAGTGTAAGCTAATCCTTACCCACCTTATTCTTTCCACGTGGCTTGCGATTATACCGGCATAGTTACAATATAATCGGTTCGCTAAGCCGTCACGTGACCCCCTTATGGTGAGACTACTGTTGCGCTTAGAACCAGTAAAAAGAAGAGAAAGACGGTTTCAGTTTTCGAGTTCTATGAGCTTTGTTTAAACTGGTGGAGGTATCGATTTTTGGCATATTATTTTTGTAAACTACGTTACCCTGCGTCGCCCACCCGCTCTTCACTTTCGCAGCGGCCATTTGGCATCCAGTATCCTATGTCTGGAGCTAGTTATTTGGATGGGACTCTTCTGTTGAACCAGACACTCGCACGTGCATCTTGTTTGGTTACTGACGAACATAGGGTTTAAGTAATCTCTCTTCTGGTCAATCTGTAGCATTAAAAGCTAAACCTTGGGCTAGAGTTGTTGATTCACATAGGCCAACATTAGCGGCAAGGTTACTGACTAGCTAGCCTTGGGCCTCGGATGGGATAGGATGTATCCCGGTCCATCTAACAGGACGTGGTGCTGTGCACTAAAGTGAGAGTACAGATGATTCTGAACATGGGAGTACAAACATTGTTGCCGACGCAGGACGGGGTCCGGTATCGGGGCATACCTACTCAAGTAGGATAGTCACATGACGTGAGCTAACGGTTCCTTACTGACCGAACTGGTTCAGCTAGCCAATCCCATTTTGAAGGTGCGACTTGTTCTAACCAATGATTTGTTTAGTCCAGTGCACAGCTTGTCTGCTCATCGGTTGTAAAAGGTGTATCGAAATCTCTGTGGCTTCAGTTGCAACCATTTGATTCTGCGCTTATGGCATGAGTCCTGTGTAGACCTAACGATTGAAGGCGTCGCTGGAGCGCCGCTACGTTGACTTAGAAACCGTATTGAAGTAGCTGTGTTGCGAGCGCGGTATTTTACCTTCCTTTCTCTATCAACAGCATCCTAGTCGTGTTTGTAACAGTCTTATGCTTGCCGTGGTTTTGGAATCCTCATATCTTACACACGTTTTCCGACTGTCAACGTCATCTGGTCATCGATCCTACAGTATTTTTAGATGAAAAATTAAGAGAAAAAAGAGAATATTGAACATTTTCGAAGATTCGATTCGCACACATTAACTGGCGCAAAATTAATCGGCGAAGTAGAACTGTTGCAACTCGATAGCTAATTTTAAGGATTGGGGAACTTGAATAGCGATTCAAAGCTTGTGAAATGCGCGATTTTATTGACCATAATCTGCTGTCGAAAAATAAGATCCAGCTGTCCGTTGGGCTAACAACGTCTCGTCATCACTCGAGCTAAGTTAATCACTGCTCACCAAGTTGGCGATGAAAATCTAATGCCAGAAACATTTAATACAGAACACAATAGAATGGGGTCAAAGTTTCCCAGTGATTTGTCCTCAGTGTGCAGTTATCGTTCTTGTGGTAGGACGGGCCGCCATCCATATACAAGCTTGGAGTGACAAGCCTTGTAAAGCCTATACAGGTTGGACGGTAGTTCTTCCCTTAAGAACAACCGGAGCTATGGATGACTCCTAAGAACGGTAAGCTATCTACACACGTGGCGATCTCTCTACGAAAGTGGAATCTATTCTTGTTTACGGGTATCTGGAAGTCGTCCACTTCGCCTTTACTTATCCATCCTTGCTTTATCTACTGCAGTTATCTAGGTATCAAGATCTATTCGGACTGTAGAAAACTCCCGTGTCATCTGTGTGTATGTCCTAAATTGGTGCCAATCGCAACTGTCATGATACACAGGTTGCCTGATCCGAAT
>NW_008752481.1:33087-35606 GCF_000715545.1 Opisthorchis viverrini | reverse complement strand
AAACAGCATTCGATGGACACTGAATCAGGTTTGGTAATTGTTTTCAATCACAGTTCGTCTTGGCAACCTGCCTGATCCAACCGCCATGCTCGGCGAACTCACCAACAACCAAATTTAGGTTTCCATCATTCAGCGACCGTCGCAAAAGTAATCTGCGTAAAGATAGAGAGCAGATCGATGGTAACTGCGAGTAGAATATGTGTAGAAAACACTACTGTAAGAAAAATAATTGATTATGCGTGTCTTTCTGTTTCAGGACGTCAAACCCAATATTTTCTCGAAAGTACTGAAAGGCGATAAGAAACTGGAAAGAGAAGGGAAGAAGGTGTTGAAAAGGTGAGCTCGTGCAGAAAAAAGTAGACATTGCTGATGAATTTGCTGATCACAGCCTGAATTCTAGTGTTGCATGTCGGCGGTTTCATATATGCAAAATGGGTGTTTATTTTTCTCTCAAGCCATGTAGTACATAAGCTCTTTAAGTAAAGCTCCCAGAAGTCAGTCAAAAAGTTTTACTTTACTCCAAGTGAAATCCGGTTTATCAATTTCAGACTATATGTTGTTATTATATCATAGGTATCAATCGCCACTCTTGACAGGTTTCGAAAATATTCACATATGCTCAGTTGTGAGTGGTCAAATATACCTACCCCGTCTTGTACAATTTGTGGTCAGTCGATTTTGGTTCGCTCGGATTCAGGATTTAGTTTTAGCACAGTGTGGTCTCGAACATGATAAATGGATAATGGAAATCCAAGTTCACCAGCAGTCGTGTCAATTGGCTGAATAGTTGTCCCTCAAATCCATATGAGCATCCACCGACAACACTCTCAGCTTTTAGATTACCTGCCTCATTTTGGGTTCCATGTGGACTGGTACCGTCACACTTCACCTTTTTAGAAGCTTTCCACGGCTTTTTAACCGGCATCTGACGAGAAGTGATGGGTCGAATTACAAATACAAGGCAGGTTACCAGGAAAACATTTATTCGATTGCAAATCATAAATCTCTCATCCAGCCAGTTATACAGTGTAACGATTTGGAAATGCCACGGAATCCGTGATCACCCACTCTTTGTACGTGTTAACTTCTTCAGAGTTTCCGAGCCCGTGCATAGTTTGTTGACATAGAGAAAAGACACAGAATGATAGATAGGTAATCAAGGGCGATACAGTCCGTCTCAACATGAAAACAGTGTTATCAACAGGAAGAAACTCCACTCAAACATACTCCGAAAACTCAGGCTACAGCACAACAGGAAGTCAGAACGAACCCATCAAAATGCACTACTGAAACCAGAAGTCGGATTGAAAGCCAATCAAATATGGGGAAGGAGACTGTGATACAACCGATCAATTAGACCATGAACAAATGTTCCCCAAACAGCAAATATTTCAGTTGAGAGAATTTAGACCACATTCAGCAATTACATTTTCAAACAGAATATGTCATTCGGCATTTTCTGGGAATACAGCTGACAGCTTAGTGCCGCACTCTTGATCAACGCACACTTTCAAACAGATATGAAAGTACTGCCGACCAAATTATTCAGTCATGCTGACACTTCCGTTGGTTGTGGAACACTTGCAAACCAATCACCAGAATCAAGAATCATATGAGCATCCTCCTGTTCAACGACGAAAAAACGGAACATATGGTTTCAGGGATGTCCGTGATCGAAATATACGTGAATAGGAAAGTCCTGAGTGTCACTGTTTCAATGGCAAGATGATAAAGCTAGCTAAAGTGCTGAAAGTATGATTTGGGAAGAGTCTCAAACTCCCTTCATACATTTAAAGCAAAGGAGCCACTGTATCGCGTAATACAACAGCAAACGAACAGGCGTCCGGAAAATCCATTTTTCATTCCCATATTCATGGGGTCATGCAAAAAAATCACTAATGTAAGTTAATTGAGCTAGTGACTACATCCACTAGCGTGCACAAAACTATAATCTGACTGACGTGTTCGTTATCCATTTATTTCATTCGTTCATATATTAAAAGCCAAGGGAGATTACTGGTGCACCGATGATGATGGCCATAGGGTACATGCATTAATAAACGTTTTTATTATGGTTGACAGTGGTGGGTTGAAACACCTAAATATAAGTGCAATGTAAAATGAGGACAGGTCAAAAGAGGAACTTGTCGTCTGTGAGAGTTCCTTGGTGAAAGTCAGGATGGCGGAAACGTGTTTTCTCCGCAGTGCGACTGCTATACGTTTTCCATAATTTTCCGTGGATTTGTGGAGAGTGGTTGACCTCCTGCTCCTTGTGCGCGCGCCAGTCTGTGTGTGCTCACCGTTTTCGGTTTCCCTATATGTGAGTCCGTTTGCATGTACGTGGGCGTGTCAGCACATGAGTTGTTGCTACGCTCACTAGACAATACAGACAATCGAGGTCCGATGAGTCAGCTTAATGTGATGAGATTTGTGAGTGTGTAAAAAAGACAAGTCTCGTGACCCAGTGAGCGACAGTGAGCTGAACAGTCAAGTAGGTGGTTGACTGGGTAGCTACAATC
>NW_008752481.1:0-30977 GCF_000715545.1 Opisthorchis viverrini | reverse complement strand
TTCGATGGCCTGAACCAACCGGGTTTAGCAAGATCCGTCCAGTCGGATTTCAAGAAGTGATTATGCTTGAGGGAACTTCGAGCTTTGCGCCTTTCTGATTGACCCCAAGAAGCGTGAAAACCATGGAGTTCTGTCAAAGATTTTTCAGTGATTTTCTGATAAATGTTTTAGCTTTTGGAATTTTTGGATTTCTGTGAGTCACAGTATCAGTTCGCCGATGACATTACTCAAAATTTCATACTTTTTTGATGGTGATCTATTGGTGTTTTTGTCTGTCAAAACTGCAGTCTACGTGACAACTTCAGCGAAAGAAAATGAAGAAAGCTGGGCTGTTTTCTGTAATGACAAGCGAATCGATGTTTGTCTAGCAACAGAATACTCGTATGCCTGGATTACGGATTCAGAATACGTGAGTTTTATCAAAACTGTTGCAGATAAGCTTGTCCGTTGTGGACAGATAGTGCAGTTGTAGGTAGCAGGCAGTGGTCGTCCATTTGATTCTAATGAGCTCGCCAAACTGTCTCAGTAAGTGTAAAGGTTTGGGTGACCGTGCAGACAAGTGCCATTTGGAGTCAGAAAATACTGTCGACCGTTGACGTCTGTGAACACTCATCACAATTTTTTTATTTGGCTTCTGAGACTCCTTGCCCACGCGCGGTGTAGATGTATGCTGCTGAATATCCCCTAGGCTTGCACATCGATGCTTGCGCTTATTCAGCTATCGATCAGAAAACGAATACCTCGTGGTATGTGGCTTACGCAGCAACATAATGTTTGACGGTTTCGCCAACGTGAACTTGTCTACTCTTCCAAAACTGAACCCCAGAATACAGATAGAACATGCGGAGCAACATAGTGGGATGTTTAGCTTGCATCGAGCTGAGCAAAGTTATATCGCTGACCGACCCCGTGCTTGGCAATAATTTTCTTCAATGATTCGGCACTTTTTGTAATGCTGGTGATACTTCATAGACATTCCGTCCGGCAAATGATTGCTCACCACCACCGCCACCACTACAACCATCACCACCACTCCAAACGACACCACTAACCTCATCTTTGTTTTCAATCATGATGTCCGAGTGTCATCAGTATGACTGGTCCTCTAAAATGGAGACCGCCTGATTCCCCCTGTCGTTGATTAAAGACGATGCAAATTATGACTTTGTATCGATGCTCATGGAGTTATTGTTGTCATGTACGATTCAGATCGCATGAGCTTGTGTCCGGGGCTGCAGGTGCATCTGAATGATTGTGGTAGGCCAGCAGTAAGTCTCTTCCTCATCCACTTTGATTCTCTTCTTTTAAATAGGGCTTCAAATGAATTTTGAATGCACGCGGGAGACCGTCAGTATAGATCACGCTTGCCCACACTAATGATGATGATGCTGCTGCTGATGATAATGATGATGATGATGACGGCAATTGCCTTGGAGCCGCGAAGTCCTTAACATGTGTATCGGTATAACGTCCTGGTCCAGCGGAGTTTTCTGTGATTCCTCGGTAGTATGCGTCAATATATACTTCGTTGTCTTACCTCTAGTGATGGTTTCACTAGCCAAGCTTGCTGGGTCATGCGTTACGCATGTCCAATTATTGGCTGCCGAGAGGGCTTTTGTGATCAGTGCCCACTCCGGATTGTCATAAACCTAGAGGTGCACGGAATTTGTCATGGCAGAATGGAATCAAGGATTCTATGAAAAGTTGTGTTTTATGTGTATGGTGTCCTGGAAAAAGTGGAGGAATCACTGGTTTATCAGTAGCATGTGTCCTTCCATAACTCGGTTATCTTAACTCTAGTGGTTTCACTTGTTTTGCCTACGTTTGATACAACTTAAAGTTGCGTAAGCTGATCCGTCTTCTTCACATAGCCTCCCTTTGTCATTATTTCTCACCCGCGCGCAGAAAGACTTGAAAAAGCGTACACTGGATCAACAGTACGAGGAAGTGAAAAAGAGGACAAAAGATAGTCACGTGATGAAATACGGTGAGGAGGTGAGTCACAAACCGTCACGGAGAGATTCATTTGAGTCGCTTGTGAAAAGCCAAACAGTTAGGAAAATCAGTGTTTTTGTCGAGATGATAGTCCCATTACGTTACCTTTGAAATGTAACGGTCAAGGTCGAAAGTAGCTGATTACGGACTTCAGGTTCAGCAAGGCAGCTAGTCAGGGTATATAGATATGGAAGCATAGCCATTATCGTCCTTGGATAACCAAGGAAAATAAACCCAAAACTATGTTAATCATCTATAAGTAACTCAGGGGAAGAATAGGTTCATGCAATGACCGAAACTCCCATCTGAAAACTCAGCACTTGATAAGCCAGTCAATCTGTGGCAACGTGATGTGGTTTCCCGTGATTGAATGATGAGTGACGCTGTCTGCTGTCTAAGTAAAAGATGATCCCGCTGCTTATCAATCCCTCGGTCAAGTATTCAAGTCAAGTATTCGGTCAAGTATTCAACCATTGGCCGGTGCGTACTTCACTGATGGAGTGGGATGCGCACTGCTTCTGACTCCCAATAAAGACCAGACAGCACAGATAGGTGTCACTAACAAGATGAAATATCCAATCGAATGAGAAAGATTTGCTTGACGGCTAAGAGTGAAAGTGCACAACGGGTCGGGTACAATCGATCGACATAAGCACGTAACAGGCTCATTTTGGTGCGACCGACGCTTAAACTATAAAATATGACAATGTGCGCACCGTTAGGCTCATTTTGGTGCGACCGACGCTTAAACTATAAAATATGACAATGTCTTAAGCGCACCGTTTAACTGAGTTAAGCGATTCAGTAGAATGATCAGACTCCATGGAACATTAAAACCCACGTTTCTGTGCACATCAGTGGTGAACTACCGAAGTAGGGTTGCATTGTAGACCTCTACTTCTTTGTATGGATTAAGACGCTATCTGGGTGGATAATACACTGATAAGCCTCTATTTATTGTTCATTTCAGACGATGGGAAGTCTCCCAGTTGGAAAGTTTCAAGGTCACTATGATCTACTGATGCACCGGAATAATGTGATAAAAGCAGTATGTGTTCAGCGCAATATTCGATTGTTTGAATTCTATATTGAAACAGTTAGCATTTACCCCATTTTTTGTTTTGGGAACCCAGTGACCATTCCACAGTTCAACAAAATCCTAATAAGTTTGATTGCTTTGAAAATGATTGTGTCGTTCACTTCAGTGTCAGAGATGTTTTCCAAAATCCGAGCCGATATCACCAAAGGCGATCTGTCAGATAATCATCAGATTCTGTGATACAATGACATATTCAAAAATACATACATACATACATACATACATACATACATACATACATACATACATACATACATACATACATACATACATACATACATACATACATACATACATACATACATACATACATACATACATACATACATACATACATACATACATACATACATACATACATACATACATACATACATACATACATACATACATACATACATACATACATACATACATACATACATACATACATACATACATACATACATACATACATACATACATACATACATACATACATACATACATACATACATACATACATACATACATACATACATACATACATACATACATACATACATACATGCATGCATACATACATACATACATACATACATACATACATACATACATACATACATACATACATACATACATACACACACAAACCTACATATATACATGCATACGTACACATTTGTGTACATGCTCATCTATATCCACATATATGTGCATAAATATATTCGTAATTACAGAGCGATAGACACAAAGACAGAAGAGCAGACGGCTGAATAGTCAGAACAAATGTCAACTAGACAGTACATTGGTAATCAAATAGACCGGTAGATGGGGAGCTTGACAAGAGAGACTGATGCATAGATGGATAGATAGACGGACACCTTGTTAGATAGATGGATACATGGATATATAGAAAGATAGACTGGGTAGATTCTCCATTCTTCCAGTCAGCATTGGCAGACCTCCTATTAACAGTAAATTGTTCATTGTTTTCTCCGTTCTAGCCGAATGTTGTAGATAGAAAACCCTCTTCTCGTGTGCATTTGCTCTCAATGTCCCGACGCCTGATGGAGGCCACAACCGAGGAAGAACAGGAAACTGCTTGGCGAAAACTCCACCGTGCACTTCAGGTATGTAGTTTCTTTTCTTATAGAAATCATCCCAGAAGAGAAACTAAATGCACGATATAAAGATCGGCATAGGTTAGAATTGATTACTTAAGTGGAGAACACGCGTTAAGGATGCATGGGAGCAAGTAAAGAGTGATCAATTTGGTATTTTAGAGGTCATTTCTTGAAGCAACCCTAAAATTGAACGTAAGTTGCGCAGGAAATATTTAATAGTCTATCGTGAATCTCCCACAACTGTTTCTAACGGTTTTTTAGCTTGGCCACATCGTCAAGGAAACGTTTCACGACATCGTCATGGATGTGACAACCCACCATAAGCCAACAGTAATGGGCTTGTCCAAGAAGGATGAGCTCATCTGTTACAAGGAGGTATTCGATCAATTCCAGACGCACTGCTTCACAATTCAGCAGGTGAGTTGGCCACGTGGTGCCCGAAAACAAGTGGGCAAAATATGTATACCTTATTTGCCAATGCATTCACCCTCGGCGTCACATATGATGAGCATCAGTCCCAAAGAACTCCTAGTTAAACATCCAGAAAACGACATTTACGGTAGGGAATTTTGAGGCAAATCTGATGCTTATATCAATAGCGCTCTGGTGCTTTTCTGAAAATTGGACGGTGATCCCGAAACATGGTGTTCAACAGTTTGTGGGTCAGCTTCCGAAGCAACTTTATGTCTATGCCCGTTAGCACGTTGGCGAATCACGCAACGTGGAAAGTGATGTAGGTTAATCGGAAGATTAAACAATCAGACGTGTTCTGGAATAAGATCTCCTGTTCCTTGCAGTGAACATGTGAATATACCAACATTGACAGCAACTGAATGAAGTTTTCTGAGTACAGTTCAGTTCAGCTCGTCGGGTAGTTCCTCTTGCCGTTCCTGGCATGAATGAACCCCCATCCGGCCTAAACCGATCACCAGGACAGTGTGATTGATTTTTTGGGAGTGACGCGGGACAGTAGTGACGAAGGGTCCGTGTGTTAAACCCTGCTAAGAAGTTTAGTGAAGCAACATTTGGCCAGCAATTCTGGTCAGACTTACTGGCATCATTATTCAAATCGAGCAATTTTGAGGAACATTTACCGAACAAATCGACATCCAAACAACAGAAAGCTGCAATAAATAGGTGAAAGAAGAAGCTCGAGTTCATATTGATATTTCTGTTTCATTTCTGCGCGCGTTGTGGGTACAATGATTTAAACACATTTTGTGACCCACAGAAACCATTGTGTACAGAGGAATTTCACTGAAAAGCACAGCTGAACCCAAAAAAACCCAGACATTTCCCTGTACAGATGACGAACTTTTGTAAATTCCGGTGAATTTTCAACAGGTCAGATTGTCTGACCGATTTCAGATTTCCTAAACAAGTCTCGATAGGTTTTTTGTCCTTTCTATTCACAATCGACAGCTGTTGCAACCAGGATCTCAGCTTGGAATAGAAGTTCGTCACCATTTTAAATGCCTACTATCTGCAGAGCAGAATTAACAACCTAAACTGGACTCTTCAAACGGTTGCTGAAATGTTTCGTGCAGCTCACGGCCAGTTTTGGCCTTCTCGGTGCCTTCTCAGGTAGACGCGCTTCCTGAGTTCTCGTCATACTTTTGTTTCCGTTGAGTATTTATCTGAAGCAAAACATCATTGGTGAGATTCGCACGTATTCACTTTTGTCTCTTGTCTTGTGTAAGGTGGGTCCAAGTATGACATGAAGTTGACGGGAACTTGGGAACTGCGACTACCTGCTGAGCCCCCAGACGGGTGAAACCGGCCATAGTAGTACTACATATTTTGTTTCGTGGAGTTCACGCACATTCACTAATCTGCTACGTAGCTGAAGACTTTCGCGTCCTCTCTGCTAGCAGTGAGGGAGTTTTTATCATGACGCTTCGAAATGTCCGAAATTCAGATATGCAGATACTCGCCGACACCTATCATAAGTAACTTTTTCTAATATCGGGCCCAGTATCCCCTCGAGCTTCAGTGTGCCTAACTGACAATCTTTCCCACTCTTTAGCATATTTGACACATTTTCCCAGGAATGCTGAACTCAGTTGGTGTACGTTAGGAGGAATCTTAAGTGAACACAATTTCCTGTTCCTGTGATAGCATTCTTGGGGATTGGTCCAAACCTGTGTTGGACATGTATGCTCTTCGATCGATCGTTTGTGTCCTGAATTATTCGGTTGCATACCTGGACTGATTTCCTAACTGAGATTCTGGTATCTCTCTGCCGTTAGGTGCCACAGGTAGCTCAGCACACAGTTCATCTAATGGAGCTGTGCGAAGCCGGATACGAGGCCGAAATCCTCATCGAGTCTGTCCACAGCGTGTGCTCCTAACGGACACGCATTCTGGTGTGGTTCTGTCAAAATAAAATGAACTGAAACTGATCCGTATCGTGTTCTGCTACCGTTACAAGACATGGGTTGTATGTTTCATCAAACAAGAGGTCAAGAAATTGTTCCGTAGCAGTTCGGAAGTAGTTCAGATAAATCTGTCCGGATTCTCAGGTCTTGTGGACTCATCAAGACGTGTTTACCCTATCTGACGTACTATTGCACGATTTATTCACAGGACGATTAATAAAAGACCGGTGGATCAACGCAGTTCGGACAGTTATTGGGTACTCTGTCGACTAAAACACTGCTCAAATTCCCCGTTTTTCTCTTGTTCACTCCAGTTGAACTATGACACAGTCAAACAGCCCCATCGACTTTGAGCACGTTCTCATAGGGCCAGTCACAACTTCATCGGAAGACGGGTTATTTGGATTCGTCTGATTTTGTAAATGTTCCTTACGACACTGGCAACCGGATATTGTATTGCTACTCAAAAGTTCGCTGAATACTCTTGAACCACCCACTATCCGTCTCCCATTTCTGGGTTATATTAGAAAGCGTACAAATAAACAGTAAATTAGAACACAAGGTTCATTAAAAATTGCAAATTAATAAATTAAAAACAAATCAACGCCACCGAGTAGATGTGCCCTTACCAGTTGATTTGCACTTTCCACAGATGCCCTTCGTGGGACCAACGTACAAAATCACTCCATACAGGGCAGTCCTTTCGCGGTTGACTAGACATGTCAATCCACACACTGCGTTGAAGGTTTTGTGTGAAATGTGGACTACAGTACTCAAACAGCCCTACACTGCACTGCACTAGATGCTGTGTGGTAACATCCCCCCTAGTGGAGGCAGAAGAGTATAAAACACCAGAATGAAATACGTCGACATTCGTTAGTTGATAAGTAGTTCTACTGACTGGCAGTCACTGGCCATAAGCAACCCAAGGACAATGGATTCTCGTCCCGGTAACTTTCCGTGTTGTGACATTATGGGATCAGTAGTCAGCAGTCTTTAGCGCTAGAATTTTCTTCTATTGTAAGGAATGCGTTTCTCCTGAATAATTCACTGGCGCCCCACGATATACAAGCAAAACATCAGAGTCAGCGAATCCAGCCAACACCTCAACTTAACCGGCGATCCGACTGGTTCAGATGTATAGAGAGTTTAGCGATCTTTCATGGCAAGTTATCGCCACCCCGGTGTTCGGTGTCAGAGAAAACTTACTGACAATGGTACACAGCAGCTTTATTCTAAACAAGCGAATGTTGGCGAGTGCAACAGTTACATCGGCCCCGCTCTAGTTAAAAGACCCTATCTGAGATTGATCCTGGCTGTCCGATGCGCGATAGTGAACACCCATCAAAATCGATGGCGGTTGTATAAGATGCCTGAACGCCCATTACATTTGGTCGAGGTTCTGTGGTGTGCATGAATACTCATCGGCATTCGCTGAATTTGATTGAATGATTGAATGGCCTGGATGCTTGCTGGGTTTTCTATTGAGTTTACAGTCGAGTTCTAGAGTCACCGAAGTTTCCGGGCATATTAGGGTTACTTCGCGGTATCTGACCTTCAAATACAAATACTCTCATTTTCACATTAACCTCGTTTTAACGGGTAGTCAAATAAACCCAGATAGTTTTTTCCGGGTATACCGGTCTATTCCAATTGGTTTGTTAATTAATCACATTTAGGCATTGTGTCCAACGGTGAGTTTGTTCACTTCTCTTGGTGTGCAAATTATTAGTGTTTTTTGTGCCCCAAGGATAAATTATATAAACGTTGCAGCACCACAGAATGACTAGAACAACGCATGCAAGAATACGATAGTTGGCGCAATCGGAATTCCTTGGATAAGCGAAAGGCCAATGGCCAAATGGTGTCCCTATGCTTTAGGTTACCTAACATGAATGAACCCCGTCGGTATTCAAAATAGCAGACGTAGGGTTGAGCAAGACGCAAGGAACTCAACATGTCATGTTTCGACAAGACTAGTCGTAAAACAAAAATGACTGAAGTGAGTCACAGCCCTCAGTGTACACTCACGTTTTCTTATTCACAACGTAAACCATAGAACAACTATCAGATGATCCCTATTTAGGTGAAAGCAATGTCACTACAGGGCTCGAGATAGTTCGGTGGTCGGGGCGCGAACTTACTGATCGGGGGAGGGTCGCGGTTGGAGCCAAACCCTGACATTTTGACTGCTCCAGTATTGGAAGGTATCTCAGTTCTCGTGCTTATTTTGAAGGGCACGGTACTACACCTGGATAATCAATTTTTAATTTGTTTCATTTTTATTACGCGAATTCTCTCAGAAATATCGTGTTGCGCTAAAATAATGGCGACCTAATCTCCACCCGAACGAACGACTCATGCTGACTATGTCCATTAACGAAGGTCGTACTGAATGTCTACTGATGCCAATAACTTTGTGGGCCTGGAATTCTAAAAGTAATGACAGGCAATCGAATTCACCATGGACATTAAAATTGTGAATTTTTGTACCGCCTGTGAGCAGAAACAAAAATTCATTGACAAGTTTCAGGAATCAGGTGGGGCGACTGATCACAACCTTGGAGAACAACTGCAATGACCTTCTGGAAACAAGAGAGAGGATTAAGCGTTCTGTAGAGCACTTCCCAGTTAACCAAGCCAGGATAAAATTGAAGTGATGCTTCTTCCTCTACATCAGTTCGTTATCTCGGCCACCACTGAAACTATCCCCGCGCTTCGTAAAGGCAATCATACTTTAGGTGCACCACTAATGGACGGTCCTCCCAGAAGAAGAATCGGACGATATCTCCAGTGTCTGACTGGTTGCTCGGTGTAAACAGTTAGGGCCCGTAGCAATAACCATGCTATTAAACTTTCACGCACTTGAGAAATTCGGAAAATATACCAAGGTACATCTGGACTTTTAGAAATAACGCGTGAGATTGCCTTAACAATTCAAGGTGACCGGAGATCGGAAAGGGTAAGTGGGACTCAGCTTGGCATGATACATCCGAAGAGCTGCCAAAAAGACCAGCAGCTGGGGCTGACCTGACGGAGGTAAATGGAAATCAGTGATACGTTAGCGGTATTTATATCGGGGAGGTGTGTAACGGTGGATTCCCCTGATTGGGAATGCGAACAGTATGTGGTTTTCTTGTAACTCCACCTCGATCTAATAGAAGGTGGTTTATTACGGAATTTGGTAAACTGCTTCACAGCATTGGTTTACAATTGCGTGATAGTCAGCGAATATCGACGGAAGTTCTAGAGGAGGCGTTCAAGAAGAAAACGGATATTCTGTTTTTCAAAAACAAGGTGCATGATAGAGTTTGACCTTCCTCTCCCATTGTGTTTAACCGTGGCGCTTAGTCTTGCGTCGGTGAGAGCCAAACGTTTAGGTGCTGAAAACACTAGCCGGGCCGTCACGGGTGCCGGTCGAAACTACCTGGAGTTTCGTGAGGTGAACACTGGTGATGACTCGCAGTAAGGATGAAACGGCTTGACAATGATTCTCACCTGTTAGGCATAAGGAGCCATCAGTTCCAAGAAGAAGCCTCTAAGAAAGATTACAAATATTTCTCAGGATATCAGCTAATAAAGGACGGCATCCACCTTAGTATAGTTATCAACCTGTCAACAGGTTAAAAATCCCATCTGAAGAGGATCCGTATCACATTAGTGTCTAACACTGGATACCGAAATAGCATAACCGTCGATAACAATCACCTCCATAACGCACAGGTCTGGTCGTATCGAATATTTACTTTCGAACGGAACTTCAGTTTTATACCTGTGCTGCCCACAAGCCCTGCATGTGATATAAGGCATCCTTGTGAGCCGGTATCACAACACTGTCATTTAAACTGCGTCGCACTAACCAGTTTTGGATCGTGATGCAACGCGTTTTTAAGTGACTGAATACCGCCTCATAACAAGCCGCTTCCTCCGACTTTGGCAATCTATGTGCCTTGGTAGGTGCTTGGTTGTTGCCCCCAGCATGAAGGTATCGAAAACTGCCGCCAATCCACTCATCCACCATGAGGGAGTCCTCTAGTGATTGATTGAATGAAGCGGTTGAGCTCCTTCTGAAATGATTTAGAGACCTTGTAAACATGCAATTTCCTCTTATCCAAATTGAAATGCTCTTAATTCACTTGAAGACTTTTCGGCCATTTTCAGCAGGGAATTCTACTTTTATACGTAAAAGCCTTGCGTCCGTGAATATGATAAGTCCTAGGTATCGAAACATCGACTAAATCACTATGACATACTTACCCCGTTTAAGTAGGTTAATAAGAGGAGCAATTTGAATATTCGGCCATGGATGTCATTTGGTTTGCCTCAGATTATTACAATATTTTCAGATCCACATTGGTGATTGCAACAAGATTAGTTAGCTTAATGCTCTTAGGAGAGTTATTTGCTGTATCCTGGAGGGAGATTCACACCGTCATACACAGAATTCTCGAAGTCTCTTTCTTACCGTCACACTTGCCTTGATTGAAGTCTATGCTGAACATCCGAACACTCGTTTTCTAACTCTGTCGCTGTGGATTTACAGATACCAGTTTACATGAGCTTTGGTTCGGAGATGACGGCTTTTGATCGAGGACTCAATGATGTCTTAGGTTAGTTACTCTCATTAGTCATGTCTGACGAAACAAAAGGTACGGTGGGGTTGCACATTCTCTGAGAACGGGGTATGCCGCTTTGCCTCCATGTGTGTCTAGAAATTGAAAAATATGATCCGGATGTCACAGATTTGTCCATTAAATTCGTCTATCACACTACATCTTGAGATTATGCATGAGTTTTAAAGTCAGCAAACCACGAGTTCCAGTGAACCCGGAGTTGCGGGGAAATCCTCCTCATCCTGAACAAAAAGGGAACCATTTAGCGAATTATCATCAACATTTTGTCGTGAAACCAGGAAGCACTGTACATCTGTTCCACCCTCACTGTGGTTTAGTAGTGCACAGCTGATGATGACCATATTACAAATCAGGTGTATGTGCATTAGTAGAGGTTTTTAGTGTGGTTGTGACACGTATAAAAATAAATACAATGCGAAATGGGGGCAAGTCAATAAATGAACTTATCGTATGTGATTCCCTTGGTGAAAGTCCGGACGGTGGGAACGTCTTTTCTCCGCAGTTTGGCTGCTACACGTATTCTATAGTTGTCCGTGATCCGGGAGTGTTTGACTGACTCCTTGCTCCCTGCGCGCGCGCGAGTCTAAGTGTGCTGATTGTGTTCGGTTTCCCATATATGTAGGGCGGATGCCGCGTACGTGGGCGCGTCAGCACGTGAGTGGTTGGTACGCTCACTAGACGATGCAGACAATCGACGTCTAAAGAGTCAGCGGAGAAATAACTGCACACTCGGAAGAACCAGTCATATTCTATCGCGGCTACCCAGCAATAAAACACCGCACAACCACTAATCCACCGCTACGCACAACTACGCTCTGATGATGTCACCTCGATTGGTGATGAAACGTTTGCAACCAAATTGCCCAGCTCAGCAAACAAGCCAACACATTCGACTTTCCGGGAAACGCTTTCAAAAAGGTGGCTAAAATAACACAAACAAACACCATTAAATAACGCATCATCTGGGTGAGCGTGAAGCACGATCAACTCGTAGGTACACTCAACATTTCAAGTAACCCCAGTATGAACATAGAAAAATTTGTGTAAAAATTTTGAAATGGACGTTAATTATTCGAAGCCCTATAATCTCCCGTAACGCTCGCAGATTCTAAAAGTCCTTTTTGGACACTAATTCAAGTTGGAGGCGCTGTCGGATAGGGCTGTTAATTGATGTCAATCCCGTTTCTGTTGGCAGGCTCTCTCTCAGGTTTACCTGAAACAATGCTTGGAGATCTAGGCACCTAAGATTGAGTGTAGCGAGCTAGCACTCAGTCATTTCATAGTTTACACTTATTGTTTTTCTTTCACATCTAAGCATTATAATAAACTATGTTTGTACCACAGTGAAATATCAGCGCTTAACGTTGATGTCAACTCACCGCCGATCATGATGACGATGCTGATGGTGATGCTGGTGATGGTGATGCTGATATGCCACGACGAACAGTGGGTTGTGTTTGACCGTGTTGGCGAATGTCAAACACTAGTTAGCGTTCATATCATTACCAATCTTGTGGACATGCGCTCAAGGTGCAAGGAAGAAATAGGCGATACCGTTCTACACAAAGAGAACATGAGAGAAATGTTAACAATTCCTGAGGTTACGAACTGCACATAGATGAGTCCACTTCTTACACAAACGCGAACCGATTCAAGCCACCTCCGGACGCCCACAATTCAAAGTTCAGGTGGGCGTTCTAAACTCTAAAGAGTATTTTCATCAAAACGAGAACTCGTATTATAGCTTTCATATACATTCAGTTTGAATGGCTTGCAAGGTCTTATCATTGCTTGCTGATCAAATCAACGAAGGAAATCTTGCTACGCGAACCCGCGATTCCGAAAATGGAAAATGAAGATTACAGAAAGGGGTGAAATATCCGAGCAACATTCTACTGGTATGAGAAAGCCTGTCCAATGATTCTACTTTCAGGGCCTTGTAATTTTATGTAAACTAAAACCATAGAGAAAAGATGATGCGTTGGTTCGAAGCTTCGCTTAACTTTCAGGTTCACCCACTTATGTCAACCAGAAGTGTGATTAGACCATCAATCTACGCACTGAGTACATACCCAGCATTTGAGAAGTTGAATCTATGAGTACAATTCATTTGTCAAATTTTAAAAAGACCTACGGCAAAAACAAATCTTTCCCCGGTGGTTTTTAACACAAAAACCGTTTCACTATCCTCGTGGACCAAAGTTATAAGTGGATGTACATATGAAGCCAGGTGCTATGTGAGGACTCCGGATTCTGATCAGTACTCCTTGAAGCGAATAGGTGCTCAAAGAAAAAGTCATAGGAAGCACCACAAATCACCAATGTGCACACATTGTTTTAAAAAAATACGCAAATGAACAGACATTGAACGAGCTGAATAATATGCAGAAAGTTTACACATATTGAATGTTTCCGTATCCAGCAATACGTTTAAGTGGTTACGCATGTCATTGTTCTAACACTGGACGAACTTTGAAGCTGCATTCCACACCACCCCAGAAACTTGGAATTCACTTCCTGTTGTTTGGCCTCTTTGGGCTTATTGGGTGTATTAGCTGGCACAGGGAAATATAGCCCAAATGTTTCTTGTTTGACCCACCTCTTCAGTGCACAAAGATTCTCAACCCATGGAAGTTTTGTCTTCTCACCATAAAGTTCACTGTTCGTTGAGTGATACTGTGCTCGCTACCTGGAAGTAAATTTGTCCACGTTTCGAAGGAAGTTAGAGATTTGGCCCAGATCCAGTACCTGCATCTAGTTTGTTGCACCATTCCACAAGCGTGGTGCTCAGCGTCTTGCAAACAGCACTTTCCAGTAGAAGTTAACATCAGAAATCGCGGTGTTCAGGAGGGACGTGAATATTGTTTCTGGTAGACTTGTTTAAACTTAGGTTTTGAAGGCTTCTCAACGGTCAGCTAGGATGTTCTCATCATCCAATTCCAGCAATGGTGCAACACGTATCAGCAACGAACAAGCGTTTGATCCGGACTTACACAGGCGTTTCAGAATGAGCGACGCCACGTATAGCTAATGTCTATGTAGTCTGTCTGTTCTACCTGTTTGATTGTGTGTAGGTGCACCATACCTCGATTTAGCTTAGTTCGGTTCGCAAGTTACACGTAACTATTTCAGGCGTCCGCCGTTGCCCGTGCATTTCGAGTCCGGCCCTGGACCCGCTAAATGAATTGCGAAAACACTAAGTTTGCTAACATGTGCGTTCATATCTTCGTAAACCACAATAATATATGGGCTTGTTTTTTCTGGTTGTTCTTCAAAATGATGCAAACAGCTACCATCAATGCGATAAACCATTCAGTGAGAAAACCTTCAGTTCAGTGACCTCGAACATGCAGCAGTGCCTCTTGGATCACCAGAGGAGCGCAGTTGATAGCCAGCGGAATCCCGTGAAGAAATCAGTACAGTAAACTTGATGGGATATTACATACTCAAATCAGAGAAAAAAGAAGCGTGTCCAGCGAACCGAAGAATAATGTCGGGGCGTTTAAGGCTATGGCTACCGAACTGACCGCAGATATTGCAGTTGACAACAATCGGAGGTAACCGGATCCCTCATATAGTAAGAATGCGCGTGCGAGGACATCATTACAACCGATTGAGGAAAGTCAGGGTGCAGAATATATGAAAGAGGAGGAGAGAAGAAGGGCTTGTTGTAGTCTATTTTCGCTTACTCGCCTTGCGAGATACAGCAAACAAAGCAACCTGGTTGATGGCATCAGTCGAGGCCGATATGATATGAGATCACTTGTGAGCGTGCAATCTATACTTGAGATTAGGCTGTGATTACACCAGTCTAAGGAGGAATGTTCTTCACCGAGAAAACTTTTATTTGCAAAGACGAAACAAGCAGCTACAATTCGCTGAACAGAAGAGTATACGTCTAATTTCCTCATAGATTTCGCAAACTGAAAATTCTCAAGTGTCCCAAGAGAGTGAAACTAACGCCCCTAAAACGGACCCCGGAGAGCAATTTGAGGCGGAGCGGAGATTCGAGAAGACCACAGCTCGCTTGCCAGAGCAATTTGAGGCGGAGCGGAGATTCGAGAAGACCACAGTCAACTCGCTTGCCTAATCAGTAGTGTCCGTTGCTGCATATAGGAAAAAAGAATTTGATGTCTCAAATTAGGGCTTCATTCCAAGAGCCTAGTTGCACTGGTGGAATTTCAGATTGGTGTTGGATTGTGCAGTCTGTCACCGGCGAAAATCCGACCTCCAACATGGATGATTTCTACCCAATGGTATTAAAGGCTTTATGAGTGTCACACATTAATACGGCTGCGCATCAGCCTAATGCGCAGCGGAGCAATCATGTCAAACGGCCGTGCGATTACGCCTGAACGTCTGAATCACGTCCGATTTCATCATGTGCCGGAGAAAGGTCAAATAAAGACAGAGAAATTTCACACCAGCTCCGTGGCCAAGGCACACAGACGGCGCAGAAGGCGCACAGAAGGCGCACAGACGGCGCACAGACGGCCATCTATGATTAAACGAGACAGAGACGAGCGCCCGAGAACCGGTGTGGACGTGAAGTAGACACACTGGTTGGTTGACAGCGGATCGACCATCAAATACGGTGACAAGTTAATCATATATAAAAAAGTTTGTAATTGCGTTGATACAGAGTTCCTTCAGGTCGTCTTCTTGTCTTGTGACTATACAACAGTAGCGTCAGGGCAGTTGAAGAGATACAACACACATACAATTCTCAGTGAGTTGTTGAGGCGCACAAATCGACCGGCCATTGTAAACTCCAGGATCTGAAAGACACAGATCCAGCATATTCCGAGTTCCAGTGACAAAACCGTCAGCGGGCGAACAAGAAAACCCTTTTGCGATCATTTCAGGAGCTTGTTCCGTCATGAAGGGTCGTGCAAGAAGCCTCTTCAAAACCGAGGGTGGTATTCGTGGTCATAGGATTGATTGCAGTGAATCTCCCACAACTGTTTCTAACGGTTTTTTTTAGCTTGGCCACATCGTCAAGGAAACGTTTCACGACATCGTCATGGATGTGACAACCCACCATAAGCCAACGGTAATGGGCTTGTCCAAGAAGGATGAGCTCATCTGTTACAAGGAGGTATTCGATCAATTCCAGACGCACTGCTTCACAATTCAGCAGGTGAGTTGGCCACGTGGTGCCCGAAAACAAGTGGGCAAAATATGTATACCTTATTTGCCAATGCATTCACCCTCGGCGTCACATATGATGAGCATCAGTCCCAAAGAACTCCTAGTTAAACATCCAGAAAACGACATTTACGGTAGGGAATTTTGAGGCAAATCTGATGCTTATATCAATAGCGCTCTGGTGCTTTTCTGAAAATTGGACGGTGATCCCGAAACATGGTGTTCAACAGTTTGTGGGTCAGCTTCCGAAGCAACTTTATGTCTATGCCCGTTAGCACGTTGGCGAATCACGCAACGTGGAAAGTGATGTAGGTTAATCGGAAGATTAAACAATCAGACGTGTTCTGGAATAAGATCTCCTGTTCCTTGCAGTGAACATGTGAATATACCAACATTGACAGCAACTGAATGAAGTTTTCTGAGTACAGTTCAGTTCAGCTCGTCGGGTAGTTCCTCTTGCCGTTCCTGGCATGAATGAACCCCCATCCGGCCTAAACCGATCACCAGGACAGTGTGATTGATTTTTTGGGAGTGACGCGGGACAGTAGTGACGAAGGGTCCGTGTGTTAAACCCTGCTAAGAAGTTTAGTGAAGCAACATTTGGCCAGCAATTCTGGTCAGACTTACTGGCATCATTATTCAAATCGAGCAATTTTGAGGAACATTTACCGAACAAATCGACATCCAAACAACAGAAAGCTGCAATAAATAGGTGAAAGAAGAAGCTCGAGTTCATATTGATATTTCTGTTTCATTTCTGCGCGCGTTGTGGGTACAATGATTTAAACACATTTTGTGACCCACAGAAACCATTGTGTACAGAGGAATTTCACTGAAAAGCACAGCTGAACCCAAAAAAACCCAGACATTTCCCTGTACAGATGACGAACTTTTGTAAATTCCGGTGAATTTTCAACAGGTCAGATTGTCTGACCGATTTCAGATTTCCTAAACAAGTCTCGATAGGTTTTTTGTCCTTTCTATTCACAATCGACAGCTGTTGCAACCAGGATCTCAGCTTGGAATAGAAGTTCGTCACCATTTTAAATGCCTACTATCTGCAGAGCAGAATTAACAACCTAAACTGGACTCTTCAAACGGTTGCTGAAATGTTTCGTGCAGCTCACGGCCAGTTTTGGCCTTCTCGGTGCCTTCTCAGGTAGACGCGCTTCCTGAGTTCTCGTCATACTTTTGTTTCCGTTGAGTATTTATCTGAAGCAAAACATCATTGGTGAGATTCGCACGTATTCACTTTTGTCTCTTGTCTTGTGTAAGGTGGGTCCAAGTATGACATGAAGTTGACGGGAACTTGGGAACTGCGACTACCTGCTGAGCCCCCAGACGGGTGAAACCGGCCATAGTAGTACTACATATTTTGTTTCGTGGAGTTCACGCACATTCACTAATCTGCTACGTAGCTGAAGACTTTCGCGTCCTCTCTGCTAGCAGTGAGGGAGTTTTTATCATGACGCTTCGAAATGTCCGAAATTCAGATATGCAGATACTCGCCGACACCTATCATAAGTAACTTTTTCTAATATCGGGCCCAGTATCCCCTCGAGCTTCAGTGTGCCTAACTGACAATCTTTCCCACTCTTTAGCATATTTGACACATTTTCCCAGGAATGCTGAACTCAGTTGGTGTACGTTAGGAGGAATCTTAAGTGAACACAATTTCCTGTTCCTGTGATAGCATTCTTGGGGATTGGTCCAAACCTGTGTTGGACATGTATGCTCTTCGATCGATCGTTTGTGTCCTGAATTATTCGGTTGCATACCTGGACTGATTTCCTAACTGAGATTCTGGTATCTCTCTGCCGTTAGGTGCCACAGGTAGCTCAGCACACAGTTCATCTAATGGAGCTGTGCGAAGCCGGATACGAGGCCGAAATCCTCATCGAGTCTGTCCACAGCGTGTGCTCCTAACGGACACGCATTCTGGTGTGGTTCTGTCAAAATAAAATGAACTGAAACTGATCCGTATCGTGTTCTGCTACCGTTACAAGACATGGGTTGTATGTTTCATCAAACAAGAGGTCAAGAAATTGTTCCGTAGCAGTTCGGAAGTAGTTCAGATAAATCTGTCCGGATTCTCAGGTCTTGTGGACTCATCAAGACGTGTTTACCCTATCTGACGTACTATTGCACGATTTATTCACAGGACGATTAATAAAAGACCGGTGGATCAACGCAGTTCGGACAGTTATTGGGTACTCTGTCGACTAAAACACTGCTCAAATTCCCCGTTTTTCTCTTGTTCACTCCAGTTGAACTATGACACAGTCAAACAGCCCCATCGACTTTGAGCACGTTCTCATAGGGCCAGTCACAACTTCATCGGAAGACGGGTTATTTGGATTCGTCTGATTTTGTAAATGTTCCTTACGACACTGGCAACCGGATATTGTATTGCTACTCAAAAGTTCGCTGAATACTCTTGAACCACCCACTATCCGTCTCCCATTTCTGGGTTATATTAGAAAGCGTACAAATAAACAGTAAATTAGAACACAAGGTTCATTAAAAATTGCAAATTAATAAATTAAAAACAAATCAACGCCACCGAGTAGATGTGCCCTTACCAGTTGATTTGCACTTTCCACAGATGCCCTTCGTGGGACCAACGTACAAAATCACTCCATACAGGGCAGTCCTTTCGCGGTTGACTAGACATGTCAATCCACACACTGCGTTGAAGGTTTTGTGTGAAATGTGGACTACAGTACTCAAACAGCCCTACACTGCACTGCACTAGATGCTGTGTGGTAACATCCCCCCTAGTGGAGGCAGAAGAGTATAAAACACCAGAATGAAATACGTCGACATTCGTTAGTTGATAAGTAGTTCTACTGACTGGCAGTCACTGGCCATAAGCAACCCAAGGACAATGGATTCTCGTCCCGGTAACTTTCCGTGTTGTGACATTATGGGATCAGTAGTCAGCAGTCTTTAGCGCTAGAATTTTCTTCTATTGTAAGGAATGCGTTTCTCCTGAATAATTCACTGGCGCCCCACGATATACAAGCAAAACATCAGAGTCAGCGAATCCAGCCAACACCTCAACTTAACCGGCGATCCGACTGGTTCAGATGTATAGAGAGTTTAGCGATCTTTCATGGCAAGTTATCGCCACCCCGGTGTTCGGTGTCAGAGAAAACTTACTGACAATGGTACACAGCAGCTTTATTCTAAACAAGCGAATGTTGGCGAGTGCAACAGTTACACCGGCCCCGCTCTAGTTAAAAGACCCCATTTGAGATTGATCCTGTCCGTCCGATGCGCGATAGTGAACACCCATCAAAATCGATCTTGTTTTTATAAGATACCTGAACGCTGATTACATTTGGTCGTGGTTCTGTGGCATGCATGAACACTCATCGGCTTTTGCTAATTTGATTGAATGATTGACTTTCCCGCATGCTCGCCGGATTTTGAATTCAGCTTTAGGTGAAATTTTAGGGTATCCAAAGGCGCCCGGCGTCTAAAGTTTCCTTTCGGAAACTGACATTCCTGATAGATACAAATACGCTCACTTGCACAATAACCATTGTAACGGACGAGTCGACTGAACCCTTATTAATATTTCGTGCATGCTGGTGTCTTTCAAATGGTTTGCAAATGAAACTTTATCTCAGAATTCTGTCCAATAATGAGTTGGTTCATCCCTCTCCGTATGCAAATCACTCGTGTTGATTGTGTATTAATAATTAGTTACCTAAATTTTACAGCACCCGAAGGTGGCCAGTCCACTGTATGGAGCAATATGATAGTTGGCTGAATTGATTATCTTGAATCGAACGATCGGGGAGTGTCTGGAGGTCAAGGGAGCAGACTGGTGCCGACGGTGTCAGTCTCCCATTGTCTTTCCATACAGCGAATCACAGACAAGTACCCGTTCACGCTGATGTACGTTCGACATCGGCGTCTTCTAGTTGGTTTGGAATAATGGGTTGTAACCGGTACCATGTTTGTAACCGGACAATCAGCTAGCAACACCGTCGAATTCAGTAACCTCCTCTGGCTTCTAGCCACTCCCTGATCGTTCGGTTATTGCGTTCGGCTGGACAATTTGCTAGAGAGTGGTATGGGGTGGACCTCACCTGTCTGATGTCCAGCTTCTGCAAGCAACCCCTCAACACTTTGTTTTCAAAGCAAGGCATCTGATCAGTTAAGGTCATTTGTGGAACCCCGTGTTTGGCCACGATGTGACGCATTACTACTTCTCTCAATGTTATTGCCCGTTGATTTGATACGGCTGCCGCTTAGACACATTGCGACAGGTGTTCTGTCATTATCACGATGTATTTATTCCCGCTGGTTGTCACTGGAAAGGGGCCATGACAAAAACGGAACGGAATTATCCGTTTTTTGTTGGCAAATATTCAATTGGTTTTCAGTCACTTGCCCTTGACCGATGAGTAGTATCCTCCGTATCACATTCTGACCTACTTGATCGCGATTCTGAGCAGCAGATCAACCGACTGGAATTAGGAGACTGCGGTTCATAACTAGTTGAATCAGTGTCTGAAAGTGGTTCGGTAAAGGCCATAACCTGTGTAGCTAGATCTTTTACAGCTGCAGAACGAAGTTACAGTCAAATGGAATAAGAAGCGTGGGCGAATTTCGCCGTGAAAATGTCCCACAAGCTGCTTTATGACCGAAAATTTATTTTAATTAGCGACCACAAACTTCATTTTGCCGAGTTCGAATCCTACATGGACATTCCTGTTTATTCTGCTGATCGGTTTCAAACACGGGCTACCTTGTTTCTTGGTTATAACGTTAGCATCAAGTTTAAATCTAGTGACAAGGCCAGCCAGGCGAGGGCATTATCAAGACTTTTAGAAAATAGACCAACAGACCCAGAATGTTCAGCTATAGCTCAGATGTCAGGTGAACCAAAAATGTGATTTACATCATTGAAAGCCATCACAATGAAAGCCAACACACATTTGCTATTATACGTAAGGCAAACATACAGGGTCCGCTGCTGACCTGTTGGTAGGTTTAGGACGTCTGGGGGCTCATTCATGCCAGGAAGGGCAAGACAGACTTCTCGACCAGCTGAAAAACCAAAGCTAACTAAAATGACCTTAACGGAACTGAACTGAACTGAACTGAACTGAACTGAACTGAACTGAACTGAACTGAACTGAACTGAACTGAACTGAACTGAACTGAACTGAACTGAACTGCTCTGAATTGAACTGAACTGATTTGAACTGTAGTCAGTTAACTTCTTTCAGCTTCTGCGATTCCTGTCTTAGTCACATTTTTACTCCTAATAAATTGAGATCTTAACCCCCAACTCTTCGGATTGTTTATTATTCCGATTTACCTACATCACTTTCCGCTTTCTATGATCCGCTTTGGTGATAGCGGACGTAGACATAAACTTGCTTCGGGAAAATTACCCACAAACTGTTGAACATCATGTTTTGGGATCACAGTCCAATTTTTAGAATAAAACGGGAGTGTCAGTGATGCAATTATCAGATTTGCCGCGAAATTTTTTACCGTAAATATCGTTTTCTAAATGTTTAGCTAGGGGTTCTTTAGGGCTGATGCCCATCTTATTTTTTGCCGAGGGTGAGCGCAATGTGGCACCCTTGTTGGCGTGCAACACGAAATCAACTCACCTGATAAAATGTGAAGCGGTGCGTCTGGAGTTGATCAAACACTTCCTTGAAACAGATGAGCTCATCCTTCTTGGACAAAACCTTTACCGTTGGCTTATGGTGGGTTGTAACATCCACGACGATGTCATGAAACGTTACCTTGACGATGTGGCCTAGCTGAAAAAAGCGAGATGAATGCTTGTGAGATATTATCGATGGACTATAAAAGAATTCTTGTATAACTAAACGGACCATGTACGATTTTCGGATGTCTTCAAAAAATGACCGCTACAACACTAAACTGATTACCGTTTACCTTCTTTCATGCATCCTCAACAGGCATTCTCCACTAAACAAATCAATTCTCCTCTATAGCGCTATTTTTATCGTTCATTCAGTTGCTATTCTGAGATGATTTGTGTAAGAAAAGTAAACACTAACCTGAAGTGCGCGGTGCAGTATTCGCCAAGCGGTTTCATGTTCTTCCTCAGTTGTGGTCTCCATCAAGCGTCGAGACCTTGAAAACAAAGGCGCCCGGGAAGAGGGTTTTCTATCTGCAACATTCGGCTGGAACGAAGTAAACAGTTGGCCAACAATTACTGTTAACATGATGTCAATGCTGACTAGGAGAAACCTCTTTCATGACTACTCACTATTGGGGATAAATATCCCAGTCAATCTGGCCATCTATCTAACAATTTGTCTCCCTATCTAGCTATCTATGCATCAGTCTACCTGTCAAGAGGTCAACCTTTATGTCTATTTGATTATCAATGTAATGTCCATCTCGCATTTTTTCTGTCTATCCATCTGTCTGCTGTTCTGTCCTTGTGTCAATCGCTTTGTAAATATGCATATATGTATGTATGTACGCATGTGTGAAAATAGGTGTGTATGTTTGTATGTATGTATGTATGTATGTATGTTTGTATGTATGTATGTATGTATGTATGTTTGTATGTATGTATGTATGTATGTATGTTTGTATGTATGTATGTATGTATGTATGTTTGTATGTATGTATGTATGTATGTATGTTTGTATGTATGTATGTATGTATGTATGTATGTATGTATGTATGTATGTATGTATGTATGTAGGTATGTGTGTGTATGCATGTATTTATGTATGTATATATGTATGTATGTATATGCGTATGTTTCTATGTATGTATATATGTATATATTTCTGTATATGTCATTGTATTGCAGATGCTGATGATTATCTGACAGATCGGGTGACACACATGCCAGGTTTGTGCATTGATCTACCTTGTTCTCACTCTCGAGAATGCGGGGCCTCCCTGGTACCCAAAAGAAGCAGCATGTCTCATCACAAAACTCAACTACGTTAAGTCCCTTAAGACACTGGGTGTAAGACCGATTGGGAATATGAAGTTGAGAACCTGACCAGTTCAGTGATTGTGCAAAAAGGTAGGTGCCTTGCTTAACACGAACGCGTGTAGCAATATCGCCTCCGATTTTGGAAAGCACTTCTGTCACTGAAGTGATTGACACAATGGATTTCAAAGCAACCCAACTTATTAGACTTGTGTTGTACTGTGGAATGGGCACTGGGTTCCCTAACCATATGGTGAGGTAAGTAATGACTGTTTTAATAAATAATACAACATACTGAAAATTGCGCAGAACAAATACTGCTATCGTCACATCATTCCGGTGCCTCGGTTGCTCATAATGACCTTGAAATTTTCCAACTGGGAAACTGCCCATCGTCTGAAATGAACAATAATCAGACGATTATTCGTGTATTATCAACCCAGATAGCATCTTTTTCCATACCAGGAAGGAGAGGTCCACAAGGCAAACGTAGTTCTACACTGCATTACCACGCGTTCGTGTTGAAGCATCCGATTTATTAATAGACAGCACTTCCAAAACTGGTTTTTAAACACTAATGTACAGCGTCGATGTTCACCGAATCACTTATATGTTCATCTAAGTTTGCTCGTTCAGGTCCATGAGGAAATTCAAAATTACATTGTCCAAAATTCAGCCGATCGGACTGAAGCGCGGTGTCTGATGTGCTAACGTATCTTTCAAACATGCGCTTGGTTGTACTCACAAAGCAGTGAAATTTAATCATTTTGTTGCCCCTCGGCTACTAAAACGTGCGTACAATAATTTGATTTTCAAACCATGCTTTTCGACATCTTGGAACCATAAAAATCGATCTCAAGTAATCATTACGTTTTACCAAGGCAAGGCTTCATTCACAAAATGTTTGTCACAAAGAAAAATAATTCGTTGACCACCGATGCGTACACAAAATTTGGTTTAATATCTCGTTAAGTTTCAACGTGCATCTTAATAGCTTAACTCAGCTTGCTAGTTTAGTAAAGAACTCGACACATGTTATAGTTTGTGCCGCTTTATGCCGCCTAGCCGAGCTGCCTCCTTTGGACGGATATTCCACCCTGTCAGTGAAGTCAAACTATGCTGAGAAACCGTAAACCTGTTTCATGTATAGATGTTTCCCTTGATTGAGTGTCAGCAGAGGTGCACGTCTCACTCCAGTTGGGCATTAGGAAGCGGCGACCATCCGGCCAATGGTTGAATGCATATCCGTTCAGGCACAAAATACTGATCACCACTGTGACCGGCTTTCACTTAGACAGCACGCAGCGTCAGTCATCGTTCACCCACGGAAAACCACATCACGTGGACACGCATTGACTGGCTCCACGGGTGTTATCTTCTCAGACGAAAGTTTCAGTCGTCGTGTAAATCTATCCTTACTCCAAGTTACGCGTGGATGATTCATACATGTATGAGTTGATTATGTACCATAACACGGAAATTTATGAAGTACAACGTACCCAGTGTCAGACTGTTCATAAAAAAACGACACTGGTTAGGCTTGGATATCTAGATGCCTGGACTGGTTAGTTTGGTGAAATTCGACTATGAATCCTGAAGTCCCTGATCAAGAATTTTCAAACTTCACCGTCGCCGTTCAAATGTTTTTGAACAATGTGACATTACACACGTGACCCGACAAAATCTCTCCGTGATGCACTTCAATATGTTTGGTTGCCTGTCAAGGATTACTACAACGACCATGAATACGCTCAGCACAAATGGCTCCTCTTAGGGTGATTGTATCCTTGATGCGAGGAATTGCAGCATAATTCTTCTACTGCTCGTTGCAGATTGAAATGCCGTCCCGTGAGTCAAGCCAGGCTGTGGAAGGAATCTTCGGCCTTATCATGTTTTACGAAAATTTAGAGTGATTCCCATTGGATTGAGGAATTTCAAATGTAATCTCACTACCAACACACTGTAATTGAATTGAATGAACAACAATTTACACGGTGAATGGATTTCAAATGTGAGTTGTCAATCGAGGAGGAAGTCGTAGTTCCGTTGATTGGAAGATGAGCGACGTTATACCTGACTAATTTCGGATAAATCAGGTTGTTAGTTGGCCACCCGTGACCGAACGTTTAAATTTTGCAAGTACAAGGCGCACAGCTGAAGATTTTCAATAAGGATGGAACAGATTTACATCGCTTCTCGGCTTTTCCTCACAGATTGCATTTTCATGCACAGTACACGAGAATATATTCATATTACCACAGATGCGCGCCATCTCTCGAGAAGTAAAAATGGCATATTGTCTTTAGCGAATATACACATCTGCAAATTAATTTGGTTCTTTCGAGAGACTCACCTGGAAACCAACTGAATCTCTCGTTTATGATGTTCTCAGGCAACTAAATGTGCTGCACTAGGCCGCCTCGTGTTTCAGTCGCTACGATGTTTGAAATATCGCGATACATGTATACATATGTAATGTACTACTCATAAGGTTGCTGAAAATCTATCGATGGCATATTGTCTTCGTATCATCTACGCGTCATGGACGACCGTATACGACCAGCTTTATTGTTTGTTGTACCCAAGCTCGGTCAAGTCTAAATGGATCAACCGCGAAATCAGGTGAGTTGAGAAGACCTTAACTTGGTAAAACGAAATCTATGTAATGTTATCAATATAGCACCTGGACGAGGCGTGCCGAACTTGACAGAAAGAGACGCCCGAAAGTCGTAGCTACATTTCCATCAATCGGTGGATGTGTAGGACATGTGCAACTATAAACTCAGTTGTATGAGAAACCATGGGTGGCAGTGCACCTCTTCACTCCTCCTTTTGAAAAGCTGTGTGAAATTGTTAAAACTTACTGATTCACTTGGGGAAAAAATCGCGTGAACCGCACCATGACCAGTGTAATAGATGAACACGTTGCCATCAGGACCGCTGTAATTAAACAGGAATGTTAAGTTGCACTTGAAGAATAGCTCATTAGGTAGCGCTCTCGCGTATAGCAGAGCGCAAAAAAGCCGTGAAAATGGAAAGTCGATTTTAATATTCCTCAAAAATATGGGTTTCGTCATAAGTTACAGAAGCCACGTTGTAACGTAAACGGCCTTGTCTAACTGTTGCTTAAGGAAAGCAGAAGGGTATAAAAAGTTCCACATTTCATTTCTGTCCATGACACAAGAGTGTGGTGTGTAGAAAAAACATGTTCAAGGTTGAGTTATTTATCCGCACAATTCCTGTGCTTATACCGAACACGCAGCTCAGAATATTGTTTGAGACACGCTACTGGATATAACAAGTAGCTAAATTAACTTCCATTAGTGTGCTTTTCGCATGGCCACTTGAATATGGGAATTAAAAGTGGATTTTCCGGACGCCTGTTGGTTTGCTGTTGTATCACGCGAAATAGTAGCTCCTTTGGCAGTTTTCCAGTTTAGCTAGTTGTATCCTCTTGTCATTGGAACGGTGACACTCAGCCGTTTCCAAATCACGCTCTTTGCAGCATAATTATGTTTATGAAATTATCCCCGTGGTGTATTCACTACTGAAGAACAATATTATGATCAAGGTGAGACAATCCCATATTTCGAACATGGACATCCACGAAGCCATACTTTCCATTTGTTGGTCGTTGAACTAGAGGATGCTCATATGTCCTCTGATCCTGGTGATCAGTTTGCAAATGTTCTGTCACCAACCGAAGTGACAGCATGAGTGAATGGTTGGGTCGGCAGTTCTTCCATAACTGTCTGATATTATGCGTTAATCAAGAGAATGCTCATCTGTCCGCTGTATTCCCAGAAAATGCCTAACGATTTGTTCTGCCTGAAAATGTAGTTGCTTCATATGATCTGCATTCTCTGAACTCGAAGATTTTCTCTCTCAAGACCATTTGTTCATTGTCTGATTGATCGATTACCAATTTCTGTTGTGCCATGGTCTCCTTCTCAATCCGACTCCTGGTTTTAGTGGTTAATTTTGGTTGGTTCGCTCTGATTCTCTGTTATGCTGTAGCCTGATTTTCCGAAGTTTGTTTAACTGATGGCTCTTTTCGTTGATAACACTGTTTTTATTTTGCAAGGGACTTTAACGCCCTTGATTACCTATTATAAAGACTATCCTTCTTTCTCTATCTCAACAAACTACGTGCTGGATTGGAAACTCTGAATTAGTTAACACGCATAAAGAGCGGGTGATTACAAATTGCACCACAGTTGCTTTAATTATGGGGATTATGTACCACATATCTTACGAGAATACGAAACATGCGTTTTGCAAATCCGAAAAAGGCTGCACTGCAACACCATAATTCTGGCTGTCATTAGCGTATGCATCAGAATTGTCTACTTCCGCGCAAACTCACATTTCCATAACTTTCTCCCCTTTTTTCAAGTTTCTTATCGTCTTTCAGTACATTCGCGAAGATATACGGTTTGACGTCCTGAAACAGATAAAAATGCATAATCAATTCTTCTGTGACAATGGTGCTATCCATACTTATTTTACTCGCCATCCATCCATCCATCCAATTACAGTTTAGCAAAGTAAGAGAAATCTAGAATCCGATCTATATCTTCACGCAGACTACTTTCTCGACAGTCGCAGAATGATGCAAATTTGATGCCGAACATGACAGTTGGATCCGGCAGGTTGCCAAGACGAACTCTGGTTGAAACAAATAGCCATTCTTGATTCAGTGTCCATCGGAAGCTGTTTGCCAATGGCAAATCCAGAAGGCACCACAATTTTTAGAAGATAGTCAACGTAACTATTTCATGAACAACGCAATGTTCCTCATAAATCTGCCGCAGAATTACTTTTGTGTTTTTTACGCAGCGTCATATAATTTGCACCTTACGTTACCTAGCGAACAAATTCATTCCATTGCTGAGCATGAACATACATACTTCGTCAATTATCACACCCTTGTAAATATCTTCGTTGTCATAGTTATTGAACACTTGACCATTGAAAGGATTCCTGGAAAGATTATTTAAACTAGCTTTTTGGAAGAGATTAAGATGAAGGTCAAATAAATAGAAGTGACATTCTCGTAGCTTCATGTTAAATTTGCTTTCCCGTCCTGTTTTTGAAAGCATTTTCACGCCGATCAGTGCACCATGTGGCACACTCCAGATTAGGTTTTAACTGATGCACAGATCCCACAATGACCCCGGTAGGTGGACAACATAGAACATTACAACTTTTGTGTGAAAAATATTTTCTCTGTGCATATACAGCCAAACATATCTAGTAAGAGATTATAGGAGCATATCTACAACCAGTGTCCACGAATGTAATTCGATTGGGCAGTAAGCTACTTACGTTTATTACAAACTTATTACATACGATTATTATAACTTTCTACGTCACTAGGTGTTTTCCTCCACTGCTCCTAGCAATTGGCTCTATTACAAAATGTTAAGACTACTATGTTGTCCTCTTATTACTTGTTCCAAATCATCAGCCGGCCGATGCATTCAAACGACATCTTGGTATCGATGTTAATAATCTCAGGCTACTGCCAAGGGAAACGATCTTAAAATTTGCAGTTACCAGCCAAAAAATAACCAAAATCATTGCAATTTGATCCAGGTATCAATTGTGTTGATTGCTTTAGGGTTATATGGCGTTCGGTGTCATGAAATGTCATGAAAGGTGGAAACTTTATGGTACATATTGAGTGACGCACAAGAACACACAGTTTACTACAACGCGATTCCATTCATGACTTATATCCGTGAAATTTACGGCTCAGAAATGGGACAATTGAAAGCCAAATAGGGGAAAGCAACTTCTACAGTCTAATTACTATCAGATGGTAAACATTGAACGTGATATTTACTTTCGATTCTTTGCAAAATCGTCGTAGGCGAAGGTAATTATATTCTCCGCTGGAATTTTGTTTGCACGCAATACGTGATAGGCGTGGAAAACGTTTGCCTGAGGGTAAATACAAAGGATACGTTAGTTAGAGATGATAGGCAGAGTGGGGCACATGGTGCTAAAGGATGCGAACAGAATGACTAAGAATGATGTATACTTGGTGGGGTATCAGTTGTTTCAAAAGTGTTCGGATGCCTTATCCCTGCCCATTAATGTGAACGTAACATACTCATGTGTGTTCTTGTTAATTAGTTGCTTGCATTTTGGCACAGCAGGTAACAAGTCAGATATTTGGCTGTTGCGGAGCTGAAATACATTGTTTAGGATTTTGTATCGTGATTTTATCCTCTATCTGAGCCCAAGATCTACCAGAATGTCCATGTTAACTATGCAATTGAGTTCTGGTGCGCAATTCATGCTTCTCCGGAGAGCCCCGAACGCGTTACTTCCCGGCAATCACTCGAAGGCTGAGCCAATTGGCCACGAGCAGCTGATTAGCTTGCGCCGCATCCCACTTGGGAACGCGGTTTGATGGGGTTTCTTACTAGAAACGAAAACCCCTCAATTCGACGTATGTGTGGTAAATCCAAAATTATTGTCAATATTGTTTCGCTGCATTGGACACCATCACAAGTTTCCTACATGGCTAGCACATCACACACGCTTTCGTGTGTTAACTATGCAATTGAGTTCTGGTGCGCAATTCATGCTTCTCCGGAGAGCCCCGAACGCGTTACTTCCCGGCAATCACTCGAAGGCTGAGCCAATTGGCCACGAGCAGCTGATTAGCTTGCGCCGCATCCCACTTGGGAACGCGGTTTGATGGGGTTTCTTACTAGAAACGAAAACCCCTCAATTCGACGTATGTGTGGTAAATCCAAAATTATTGTCAATATTGTTTCGCTGCATTGGACACCATCACAAGTTTCCTACATGGCTAGCACATCACACAACGCTTTCGTGATAAACCTTCAAAGCTGTTCTTATATGCCGCTGTGAATAACAAATAACCTGCGTTAATCTTCCATTAAAATAGTGCAAATTCAGTGCGAAAATGTATCCCGGAAGTGCGGCGCTCGTTCTTCCGGAAGTGAATGCCTCAACTGATTGAAAGTGTTGCACATCAATTGCCGGATAGCTTCCACGGTCGTCAAACTCCATCACCACCCAATGTCATCAGGAACAGTTGTTCATCTGGTTAAGGTGAAACATAAAACGAGACTGTTCGTCACACCAATGAGTTTTCCCATAAGGATGAAACAGCGATATTTATTGATCATGAGATTTTTATCGCGTTCCTTGACATCCTTCGACCTGATCACCATCGATCGATGCTTCCGTTATGCATGAAGCAGATCGATTGAGGGAAGGATGAGAAGGTTTCCTTATTTAGTCTCACTAGATCGCGCACAGCTCTCGACTTTTTCTGTTCCTTTCTGAGGGTTTTCTCGAATGGATCTGGCCTCTGGTGACTTGTTGATTTCTTGACCATCTGTGATTCTGACTTAGAATTACCATCATCCTAATGCCGACGGATAACATCCTCGGTATTGGAAGATGTCCCTTGCATGACCCTTCCAGATGAACTTAACACCTGAAAGAACCGCAAGGAGTGCTCCTGTTCTCCTGTTGACCGTATTGTCTCTCTAACTGGAAATATTCTCCATCTGGTCTTTCAGAGCCTGGATTTTACAATGGCCGTTCGATTTGTGCGCCTCAATAACCCACTGAGCAAAATATTTGCGATACTCATAGAGCCTTTCATACCAG
>NW_008752480.1:32151-35813 GCF_000715545.1 Opisthorchis viverrini | reverse complement strand
CACAGGTAATTCTGATTAAGCTAGAAGTGTATGTGAACGTAAAGCGGGGACCAAACATAGTGCACAGTGATCGCGTGGGGCGGCTTCGAAGCATTTACTGCCAAAGAGCGAAGCTTGAGGAGAGTAAGATGTGGGTGAGATCAGTACAGAGGCAGGAGACCATATAATATCCATCATTAAGAAACATCTAAAGGGGGATGACAGCAGGTCATATGAGTCTACTCCAAGGTTACCGTGTGCTGGCTGACCTAAGAACCAAGGTGTGGCTGAGATTGCCGGTATAGGATGAGGCATAAATCAAGCCACCATATGTGTGTCTTCGCTTGACTTGTATGCAATGAACTCAAAGAGCAAGATGAGAGGAACTTCTTGCAGCTTCCATTCATGATTCTGGTCTAGAAGGGATCTAAGAGGCCACTGGATCTCCAAAATACAGAACAAACGACCTACGCTAGAAGGTTGCATCTATCTGCCAACTGCTTCCTCCCCCATATGTATAAGATCTGGGCGGCTATCGACCTCACAGGACGGTGGCGGCTATTATATTGTACGCAGTTCGCAGTCAATAGACAGTAGGAGCAGACTGACGTTAGCAGGAAATGATATGTTGATGACTGACAAGAACTGGTTTTACGGAAAAACGAGTTAGTAAGCATCTCGAACCAAGCAAACGTACAATAATAACTCAGTCAACAGGAGCGAAAAATAATCACTGAAGAAGCAGGAATTTCTGAGAGCAATAACAATTAAACACTAGACGATATACAAACATACACATACGGGCAGCCTGACAGTGTGAATTGGCCCCATAGAGAGACGACGGCGCAAAAACCGGAAGGTTTTGGGTGTCAGGAGCTCTCCCGGTTGGCGGCGGTATGTGACAGCTCGTGCCGCGTGACAAGTCACGTTGAGCGCTTCCCTTCGTTTGAAACAAATCTCGTCAAAGACCATCCGATAGGTGCTGTCAATATGTAATGCAAAATAACAAACCGTTTCAGGTGTCAGGTTGGTGTATTGGACCGCGCGGTCGCCTGCCGTTCGGGAAATCTGAGCTCGATGCCCGGTCGGTCTGCTTCTACGTCAGAGTGGATGCTCAAAAGTAGGTACAACTGAGACGAACTTGCAAGTAATGACAGACGGGCAACAAATAGTGACATTAGTTACTGAAGAATAAGCAGACCTTATGTAAGAACGAAATAAGGGGATAACGGGCAGCACCGAGATAAGTGGCGACATGATAAACGTGCGTAATTCACGTTAATTATGAGTAGCCAAAACACCAGAAAAATAACCGCTGTTCACCGTTGATTCACAGGGAATCAACAATTTCCATTATCGACTTGTCTCATATTATCTCCGCTGCAATGACATTCTTCAATCGTCTAAATTTAAGCTGGATGAGGTAAACCTACCGAATATTCGTTGGTCCCACACTTTGGGCCCTACTTGTTACGCCCCGCTGCCTGCCCAACTTGGTGTGAAGGGTTGGTTCCAGATTGTAGCTATACAGCTAAGACTTAACATTCTCGAATTAGAGTCATCTGGCCACAGCCGATGTTGGTCCGTGCTTCCTGGAAAGCGATCGTTGTGTTGCTTCGTGCAACGTTGCGTCAGCTATGGCACAGCCGCTCCTCCGAATCCTTCAATGCCTTAGCATATTTTGGCAGCCTTCCCATCGTTACAGAAATTCCTGGGACTGGAGCGATGCCTTTCTCTCAACAAACGCACAACTCATTTGTGACATCTTCCAACAAAACCTATTGACCTCCGTCTACCATGCTCCTTTTAATAGAGGTTTCCAACCTGGTATCTCTGGCCACGATACGTTGTTAAAAGCCTTGGACAGTAAAATACACCGGACTGATAGATAACGTCGAAAATGTCGGGATTTCACATTACTTCGCTTCATCCGCAAGCTCTCAACTGGCCGAAAGTATCCACGGGCTCCCCCTGAACGCCATGAGGAGAGCGCCACACTGGAGGCTCCCTCTCACCGAAACTTACTCAGCCATCCATTCCGTTGGAGCATTACCTCAAGCAGTCACTCAGTTATTCGTCTGCGTTCCACCGACGGTCGTTTTATCACTAATCCTGTTATTACAGCATGAACGGTTAAGTTGACAGAAGCTAGGTACCCCATCCTCCCAAACTCAAACCAAAACACCTGCCGGACATGTCACTTCATTACATCGGATAATCGTCCGTCCCTTAGCCACGTGACCGTTTCTCCTGCCGATATAGCAGCCCTTCTCCAAGCCCTTGAACGAAGGAAGAAAACTTCCAGGTGAAATAAATGACAACTTTTATTTCAAATTTAGTTTTGCATGAAACTGTAGCGATTCACTAGTACCGCCGCTAGAGGAAAGTTAGGTGTAAAGAGTATTTGGGAAAGAGCAATGCTGATGCATATGGTTAAACGAGAATCGTAAATAAAATAGCTGAGTTTCTGGGTGGGGGTTATTGAAATTGCAGCTCAACGCCGGAATGGTTCAACCCGAACGAGAGTTTAACAGATGAGAACAAACTCAGCTCAGGCGCGAGGAGGCAGTCGGGCGTAAGGAGAAAACAGTTACCGGCGTGCTATCAGACTGGGTGTGGTGGTACCGTGACATCATTGTTCAAACCTGCTTCGGTTTTTGGACAGCTTCGTGACGGGTGCCCTGCTTGAGGTGATCGGACATATAACACAGACTCTTGTGGCAGCTGGGCTCGGGTTGGTCAAAGAGGTTAAGCCAGGTGAAGTTAGGCCTAGACTCTCCACAGGTAATTCTGATTAAGCTAGAAGTGCATGTGAACTTAAAGCGGGGACAAACGGAGTGCACAGCGATCGCGTGGGGCAGCTTCGAAGCAGTTACTGCCAAAGAGCAAAGCTTGAGGAGAGTAAGATGTAGGTGAGATCAGTACAGAGAGGCAGGAGGCCATATAATATCCCTCATTAAGAAACATCTAAAGGGGGATGACAGCAGGTCATATGAGTCTACTCCAAGGTTACCGTGTGCTGGCTGACCTAAGAACCAAGGTGTGGCTGAGATTGCCGGTATAGGATGAGGCATAAATCAAGCCACCATATGTGTGTCTTCGCTTGACTTGTATGCAATGAACTCAAAGAGCAAGATGAGAGGAACTTCTTGCAGCTTCCATTCATGATTCTGGTCTAGAAGGGATCTAAGAGGCCACTGGATCTCCAAAATACAGAACAAACGACCTACGCTAGAAGGTTGCATCTATCTGCCAACTGCTTCCTCCCCCATATGTATAAGATCTGGGCGGCTATCGACCTCACAGGACGGTGGCGGCTATTATATTGTACGCAGTTCGCAGTCAATAGACAGTAGGAGCAGACTGACGTTAGCAGGAAATGATATGTTGATGACTGACAAGAACTGGTTTTACGGAAAAACGAGTTAGTAAGCATCTCGAACTAAGCAAACGTGCAACCAATAATAATTCAGTCAACAGGAGCGAAAAATAATCACTGAAGAAGCAGGGATTTCTAGAAGCAATAACAAGTAAACACTAGACGATATACAAACATGCACATACGGGCAGTGTGAATTGGCCCCATAGAGAGACAACGGCGCAAAAACCGGAACGTTTTGGATGTCAGGAGCTGTCTCGGTTGGCGGCGGTATGTGACAGCTCGTGCAGCGTGACAAGTCACG
>NW_008752480.1:29715-31222 GCF_000715545.1 Opisthorchis viverrini | reverse complement strand
ACTGTTGTAGAGAAGTCAGGTGCAAAGGATAGGTTGGATGGGGAGATGGTGCAAATCATGGGGCATAACGAACACCGTATACGTAAACGAGTTTGTGGAAGAGGTAACTTGAAATTGCAACAAAAAACTAGGTTGGTAGTAAAATTCAAACGAACGTTTCATCGGGTTAGAATGTACTCGTCCCAGAGACGGTTGGGGCCAGATGGAAAATTGCTCCCATTTGCAATTAGAGGCTCGAGTGAGCGAGGGGTTGTGGTCGAGACTGTGAAGAAAATAGTAACGAAATCGCTTTCTCTCCGGGAACAAGAGCGCCATACCATCATTACACCGACGTACAGCCCGTAACGGTCGCCAAGGGTGTCAAGATCGGAGGGGAGATACGCATTTCCGCGGCGGCTGGAGATGAGTTTGACCGGTAGATTGACAGAGAGTCAGGCCGATGCTCTAACACGGGTAATATCCCTCTTGTTAGGTGACCATGTGAGTGCAGACCGGGGATCAGCCAGATTGAATGAATAACAGTTCAACGGGGCGTTTGGGCAACTGCGGCCTAAGTTTGAGGCTTGGGAAGAGGGGGTGAGGAAGGAAAAATGAGAGCAGTGGCGTCTGGAGAGTGTCAGAAGGCATAAGATACAACAGTGTCAATAAAAAAATCCAAAAGGGGATGACAGTAAGCCAAATGGACCCAGAAAAGTATATTCGTTTGCTGATCTAGTAACCAATTTCTAGTTAGGCTAGAGTGGGCGCTCAGTTTTGGGAAGGTAAGGACTTGTCGCCGAGGTAGCTAGCATGGAGGCCAGCTGTCGGACTAGTTTGAAGGGGTGGTAGTTTTTAGCTTACCAAAAGAATTCCGACATAGGGTCTCTGCTGTGCAAAAGAAGGGGTTGATGTGAGCAATGACAGGCGATAAATAATAAGGGGTCTGACAACAGCTTCGTAGACAATGGATAAGAGTCTCAACCGGAAGGTGAGATTAAGTGATTGCGGTGATTAGGTTGCCGGGTCACTTCTGTCAACTCCAGAGGACGAATGGTGCTTGGCGGATACAGCCATTAAGCGCAATCTGTGACCGATTGTAATAAGTAAATAATAAGCCATTTGCATTTTGTGCAATGATCACTCTAGATGGCAAGAGGGAAGAACGTGTGTGCTGTGTTCGGATGATGAAGAGGACTTGATGTGGTATGACCCAACTAAGACGGAGGGCGCAAACCCTTACACGTCGACGTTGGCCGTGAGCCCCACAGCGCTTTCAGGCTACCACATGCATACATATATATTTTAAAACAAGCGAAAGGACCGCTGTCATTCGCTTGCCAGACAGCTGACAACCGGAACAAATCCGATTCAGCCACGGACAAACAGCAACGGTGCTCTTATTTGGTTTTCCTGAATTCATCTTTGGCTGCCACTCTCACTTCTTTGAGACTGTCACAGCAACGTATGAAGCCAGAAACTTCAATGTCTCTTGAGGCATCCAAAAAGCTCTTAATCAGGTCCATCATGC
>NW_008752480.1:18975-28764 GCF_000715545.1 Opisthorchis viverrini | reverse complement strand
TGTGCACTGTATTGTTATTCTCAGCAGATTGAGAAGGGGACTTGCTGACGATCCAGCCAGTAACTTTCGGTGCACAAAAAGAATGAAAACACTTCAGGGATGCCAGTGTAAAAACTAATGAAGGAATAGGAGAAGAAGGATGGGTACTCGCCTAGCTGCAGCTAACAAGATGTTTGCTATCAGAGAACTCTGGGCCAACTGAAGCAGCGAAACGTAAGCAACCGTCGGCAGTCCGGGACCCCACCTCCAAAAACTAGACGATGTGGATAAAATTATAAGGACAGCTTCATAAACATTAAAGCATCACTCGAGATAGTTGAATCTCTTGAGTAATTAAAGTGAACCCCACCGCCATCCTTAATCCACGCAAACCAATACGCATGGCGTGACTGGGTCACAAAAGTTCCTTGCAACTTTTTTCCGGACGACTACGCAAGACGGAGTGCTGATTACGCGTGCAACGTGTTTCATGTAAGTCCATTTATCTGTGGCAATAGGCGGTCTTATGTAGCCTACCTCGTTTAGTCCTACGTGATCGCCATTCGCCGTGGCTACCCATTCCTCCACGTCCCACATCCATTTCCACACTTCGCTCTTATATTCCAAACCACGTGGTTCCAATGACCCTAAAGACTGCAGAACTGACAGCTCTGGAAAACGCGCCGTACCACGTGCTCAGGTTCATCAACTTCGGTATGCCGTAGGTTCAGGCATCTCTTCTATATTATTCGGCCCTCTCTCTCCGGGGTAAAGTTCTCCACCAGCGACTCAAAGTGTGCGCCCAGTTAGCCCTTATCCATGTAAACACACTTGCATTTCCTTATTCCCATAGGTTCCAGCATGAAATGTACGTGAAGTTATCAACTCTACAACGTGTCCAAATAGCTCATGTTTTTCGAGTTTTTACGAACATGATGGAAACCTAACTCCTCTTCCAGATTGTGGATATATCGACGCACAGTCATCCATGCGCGATAACACAATAAAGAAAATCTTGTTTTTCATTCCTTTCACCTGGTTTTCCACACGCACAAAAGCTTGTAGCGTAGCACTCTGTCAAATTGGGTTGCACTTTTGAAGCATCGGCGCTGTTCCGCGGGCTGTACACCCAGAGGGTTTCCACATACTCTACCGCCTCGGGTAGTAATGCGTCCTGCCTTAAGCCGCGCGTACTCGCTGCATGTATGCCTGATTCGACAACGCTGCACTATTGCCCCTGCTTCTCCAGACAAGATATAATGTAATTATAATGTTTATTCCTAGCTGGTGGGTGGCATACCTTCAAGCATGGTATGCCACTCAGTGGCCGGTAGCTAGAGCTCACAACTGCATAAGTCGAGACTGTGGATGTGATGTTTCGCCACATTGGGGATGTGGAAGCATGCACGGGAATAACAAGCCTGTGAGATGCCTAGGTACTAAAATCAAGGAAAACCGCTCTGATGTTTTACACTTGGATATATAATGGAATGCCTCCTCAAGTATTAATTATGACTTACCCACTGTCATGGTTCTGAGGCCGGCCATCACATGCGGAAAATAGGGAAAAATAACGTTGTCGGATGCGTATATCAGGATATACCCTTGTGAATCCAAAACTACAACTATAGGAGAGCAAAACACCGCCGTCGCGTAGATATCCTTTGGCGTATTTTACTTCACGTAGTTAGTACACTACACCTTGAACTGTGAAAGAGTCACCCAGGGGCCACCTCAATTGCTAAACTTATGACAGGACCACACGCTTCACGTTTTTCTCACATTTTCTCCACCAATTTTCTCAGCATACTTTGAACCACCAAATTCCCTAGGCTCACCAAACTTCCCGAATTAGTTGAGCATCTCTCCGCGCGGCATCTGGCAATAGATAACCATCCATTCCTCACCCTCAAGCTATTGCTCATCAAAACCCCTGGTTGTTAGTTTGTCTTTATCTATAGCTCACCGCTGGATTTCTAAGGGATTTCAACTGGACCGTCTCAATGGATGTCTCTGGAGGCCTTTTAAACACACTTCCACCATCGCAGCCTTTCCACGTTGTACGTCTACACCTTAAATAGCCTGGCGACATTTTTCTTGTCTAGGCGAACTAGATGTAAGAGCAAATACTCTAGAACCATGGTTTTGGACTCCATTGGTGCACACACCCGTACTGCCCACTTAATATCACGGCCGTCTATACGATCCAATAACACGTAGGCTGCGCGCCATCTAACTAATATATCTCCCTCATATCCAATTCTCGTCGCACACTCTTCCTGCAGTCCGATCATGCTGAAATAGAAGATGAATATCTTTTTTACTATTCGGTACTGTCACGTCACTGCCGTGGGTAGGAATCGTAACTACGTATAACTGAATTTTATATCGCAATCTATCTGCTAAACCTGCTGCTCCTGAGTAACCCTTTTTAACAATTTTCCCATGTTAGGCTTCCAGTCTGTATATGGCTGCCCCATTTACTCTTCTGGATGCCGCAGTCTACCTGCTAAAACTGCTGCTCCTGAGTGACCCTTTTTAACAATTTTTCCCATGTTAGGCTTCCAGTCTGTATATGGCTGCCCCATTTACTCTTCTGGATGGATTCAAGAATATCACCTATTCCTACTGCTCAACTTCCGTCACCAGTATTTGGCGAATCTCATTTAACCTAAAAACCCTAACTGATTTTCTTGAAGAGCTAATGCGTGGGGACCTCGACCAACCAATATACAATATCGCGATGGCTGTACGGCAATTACCATGTCCCGTCTGACGGTTTGCACTGCATCTCTGAAATATCCTGACCGTGTTACTAACTCATGCAAAACAGTCCAAACCCAATGAGTTGTTGCCGAATCCCCAAAGTGCTGGCCGTCACGCTGCCATGTGTGCGCGTTTCGTTCATAAACTTACGTGTTCTTCCAATGTCAGTCTTCCGGTTCCAATCAATTTCGCCACATTTTCTTCCCCAATAGGCTCGAATAACGGTTGTCCCTACCCCCAGAACCAGAGAGTTTGACGGATTTCAACTTGAAATACATTCTCTTAATAGCAACCCAATTTCTTCCCCACTCCGCCTCAGCTAGTTTCGACATATCACTTTTCCTGTCCGTGTTCTGGGCTAGAAAAATCAACATGTTGATATCATCCCATACCTGCAGTGGTTGCTTCGTACGTCTGAAGTTTTACGCACAACAAACCCAATGATGTCCAGCCCCTCCATTTAAAAGCTTAGTTTTTGCTCAGTCTCAAATGCAAGACACAATTCGTACACCCCATATGGGTTTTACCATGCCAGATATCCGCTGATTTAGACTGCGATTTAGATCTTGTTGAGACCTTATTTGAGCAAATTTTATAACTGCCCCGCTTCCACTCGTTTTCACGCACGAAAAATATGCGTCTGCAGTACCTTTGTCCTGATTTTAATATGATATTCATGTCTGAAGGTATGCCACTCACTAGTCGGGATTTAGCAATAATACTAGATTTATTTGCTTACCTTTAGGGCACGTATCAATAGGGACATGATCAAGTCCAAATAATTCGATCACGATGGGCAACAACATAACGGATGGAAAGGCAAGAAATAGAGCATGCCCCTTACATGACAAGAAATTGTAAGTCTCGTAGAACAAAAAATTAAGCATGGCTGGAGGGATGCGTGCATTTGAGAGAGAACATCGACCAAATTGAACTGAAAATCGAATTGGGGTCACAAAATGCTCAAGTGGAGGTGACCGAGTGTAAAAGTTTGCAGGAGGGGAAAACCACAGTCATCTCTAGGCTGTATCTTTGGGTGACGTGTAATAACAGAAACTCTAGAAGGCAAAACGAAGTCAGATTAGGGTTTCCATACGGTATCCTTATCATAAAGTGCATTCATAATGTGTACAAACCTCAGCAGTTGATTCGCGTCCTAAAGGAATGGTTCAGTTGAACTACGAAGTTGCGAAAAACTTGAGGAAAACAGGTTTCACACTTCAGCTGTTTTGAAGGCATTTACCTTTAAACATCATTCGGCCATCATTACTGATGCTTCTCCAACCAGGATGGGGGCAATCCTCAAACGGGGTGGCGGATCGGTGATCTGCATTTCCCGTTGACTTTCAAAAGCTGAAAATGGATATTCTAGGAATCAACGAGAAGCACGTGCGGTATGTTTGCTTGCCACACGGCTCCATAAGTATCTCTTGAATCAAAATTTGTCATTGCTACTGATCACGGATTATTGATCACCCAACAAAATCTCTAGCGAAGTCATCTACCGCTATGATGCAACGGTGGCTTAATGCACTTAGTTCGTACACCTATGGGCTTGTTCATCGTAGTGCGAAAATTATCCATCGTATGGATTTTTTGAATTTAATTCCATAATCCGACCCTGCTTCAAAAAATTCAGAATGTTTATTGAGCCAACCATTTTCATTCAAGTGGGATGCATTTACTGCTGATACATAGGAATATTTTGCTCCCNCTTACATGACAAGAAATTGTAAGTCTCGTAGAACAAAAATTAAGCATGGCTGGAGGGGTGCGTGCATTTGAGAGAGAACGTCGGCCAAATTGTACTGAAAATCAAATTGGGGTCATAAAAAGCTCAAGCGGAGATGACCGAGTTTGCGGGAGGGGAAAACAACAGTCATCTCCAAGCTCTATCTTTGGGTGACGTGTAATAACAGAAACTCTAGAAGGCAAATGAAGTTAGATTAGGGTTTCCATACGGTATCCTTATCATAAAAGTGGATTCATAATGTGTACAAACCTCAGGAGTTGATTCGAGTCCACAAGGAATAGTTCAGTTGAACTACGAAGTTGCGAAAACCTTGAGGAAAACAGGTTTCAAACTTCAGCTGTTTTGAAGGCGTTTTCCTTTAAACATCATTCGGCCATCATTACTGATGCTTCTCCAACCAGGATGGGAGTAATCCTCAAACAGGTTGGCGGATCGGTGATCTGCATTTCCCGTCGACTTTCAAAAGCTGAAAGTGGATATTCTAGGAATCAACGAGAAGCACGTGCGGTATGTTGGCTTGCCACACGGCCCCATAAGTATCTCTTGGATCAAAATTTGCCATTGCTACTGATCACGAATTCTTGATCACCCAACAAAATCTCCAGCGAAGTCATCTACCGCCATGATGCAACGGTGGCTTAATGCACTGAGTTCGTACACATAGAGGCTTGTTCATCGTAGTGCGAAAATTATTCATCGTATGGATTTTTTCACCATAATTCCATAATCTGACTCTGCTTCAGAAAATTCAGAATGTTTATTGAACCAACCATTTCCATTCAAGTGGGATGCATTTGCTGCTGATACATAGGAATATTTTGCTCCCATTTTTCTGAAACGTGGCTGGACGCAACAAGAGCGGCGTCGATTTCCTGATTTTCACGGTCGTTGCGGAAGTTTATCGGTTATCCTGGATGGTTTTTGTGCCGTAAGGATAGAGTTATCTTTCCACTGACTCAGCGAGCGGCTGTTCTGACCGATTCAACCTTGCAATCTTGATTTTGATACACTGAAATCCCGTTAACGCTTGTCATGCTGATGGATGGTATTGGATGCTGACACCAAGTATGCTGCTGAAATTTGTTAAGTGTGACATATGATTCACAATGGTGTCCGTGGCCAGTTACTTGCGGGACATTTCAACAAGCTCATGCCGACTACGCGGTTTTTTTCTCGGTACCTACTATGCTCTGTTATCGACATATGTTCGCTTTGGCCTGGAGTTTTTCTAGCTACGTCTCCAGGTGCAGGATTTACGCAGCAAGCATCGGGGAAAATATTCAGCTATGAAGGTGTACCAACTGATTTGGTCGCTGATGACAGCACAACACATGTTTAATGCTCTGCATAATCCCCAGTTGAATGTGCTTGCAAAGAGTTATGTGGGAACACTGAAATCTGCTATTACTTCACTCTCTCCCAATTCTTTTGTGGAATCGGACCCTAAGTTTGACAATGTTCTAATGTAATACAGGAATGCCGTTCATTCCGTCACCGGGAAGAGTCCCGCGTTTCCATTTTAATCTCACTCGTTGCGTAGAAGTCCTGGCTGTTCCAAAACGACTGATGTTACGTTTTTCAAGCATAATGATTGACAACATGCTACAGGACTAATACTTTCATCATATGGCAGACGGTGGTCACAATTATCGATTTGGATGATGTCTCTTGTCATCGGAGACAAATTGATCAGGTTGAATTTAATACCAAAGACCATTCCGCTTACGGCACTCCTGCTGGTTCAAATACTAATGAATCCCGAAATCTTTGGAAATGTATCGGAATATTGGTAGCTCCTGTGTATTATTTGGTAACTGATCAGGTGTCTGTTGATCTGTTCGTCAAGCTTAGCAATTGATTTGCAACCGTTTTGACACCATTCGAGGAGACATATTCAGTGCGCTATTGGTTGGAAGCAACCGACATGTTCCACGTCGCTATGAAATTTCAGAATTTGCGAGTTCCAAACACTGTGTTTCAGATGGCGGCGTCCAATAATGCACTATTGGAGATGTTTGATTCATCTGTGGTTTGGGTTTATTCGAATCCGCTTTACAAATTATTTGTTTACCCTTGGTTCCGTATAAGATTCTGAAACTGGGTTCGGAAGAGGATAGATACAGTTTCGGAGGAAACGGTTGCTTGCGGTACTATCTAAACAATACGCCCAGCTTTTGGCCGATTTCCCCAATCGGTCTTGGTTTTCTGTCACGCTAGTACTACAGCCAGCCATAGCGCAAGCTACATTGCATCTTTTGCCAACTGAAGGTACACATACCAAATAATTTCCACTCAGGTTATTGTATAAACACTGAACATCATTGGGCAGCCAGTTTCCCGAAAATATACCGCAAAAATGAACCCGCATTCTGCTGTCATGTGGGACTCTTCAGTCACACCATGCTCTTAACTTCAAAATGTTTCCGGGCGGATTAAAACTTATCACTTGCATTTTCGGACCAAAGACCACCTCAATATACACTCATATTTTCACTGCTCGCTAAATTTCATTGTCTCTCCACACAATCATACCACTGGGGGAAAACTCTGATGGAATATTTTCCTAGCGTCGCTGGGACACCGGGATGCCGAGATGGGGCGCAGAAGTTTGGAAGGATGCGCAGAAACAAGTTTCTCTCCATTTATTTCTCCAGGGACACGTCATAGCTTCGAAAATTCAATTCCATTGTGCGGATACTGAGTGCCTGTGAACAACCTCAAATTTGAATTGTTTGCCTAAACATTGCAACCTATGTTCAGTTCAGAGAACGTCGACGAAAATCAGGGCGATTGTAAAGCCTTTGATTCAGACAAATAAGAGCAGCACCCCACATATCGTAACAAAATGTTGAGCCTATGAACGGGCGTTATGGAGGAAGCTTGCTCGTGCAAGGTAGGGATCGTTCAAAGTCATCGAATGTCACCAGCACTACTTCAAATCAAGCGCCTTTTGTTTGCTTTAACGATGGCAGCCACACATCGATTCATCGGTGTTTTCCTTGCAAATTATAGATTCTTGTGCCATTGATCGCGAATTTGCAGGCGGAGGATCTAATTGCTTTATTCCATAACACCCTTCGCGGGCAGTTTCGTTTTTGGCCACGCCTGAGGTTATACTATGAGGTGAGTGCAAGTGTCTCTGTGTTGGTCTTTCGGGCGATTATCCTTTTCGTTTTTTGGGCAAATTTTGTAAAAAACGCTAATATGGAGATGCTTCTCACAGCCCCCTACCAAAGCCAGGTACTGATAGTGAAACTTTTCACCGTGGGGTGGAAACGACCTCGGAAGTGGTCTTGTTATGCACACTTGTCTTTCTGAGGGGAACGCTAAAGGCTCTGTGAATAATGGCTCTATTTCAGGAGTATCCATTAAGGTAGGCTTCACCGGACCAACGGAAAACAGTCTTATGTAAGTTCTCTCCAAAAGAGGTTAACTGAAGTAACAGGCTCTAGGTCACATCATTATACTTCGCATGTTCATTCTGTAATAATCTAGGTGCTCAACCTGACCGGAGGGTCGACTACACTCAACTGATGTGGCAGGTTGGCTTCCGAAGCAGACGCGAAAAGGTTAGGGCGAAGCCTAGAAAACACGAGATAAGTCTTGGAGAATGTTGTAAAATGTGTCCGGTTTCGACACCAAGAAAACCAAACTCATCATTTAAGGTTTGCATGCTTTCCTGGACACACTGGCCTACAGGTAGTTACGTGAGATTTCAGACGGATTTTTCTATAACCAAGCAGTTTCTAATCACTGAACAACCTGGCTCGCACTCTGCTTCCTTCGGGTGGCATGGCAGCTAGGCACTGAAAAGGTTTTGCAGCTGAACGATCATCCTATTTTTCCGTAAACGATATCCAGACAGATGTTGCCTCTGCTACTTTTCCCGTCGATAATCGGGCCTTTCAGAAAGTCGCAGTGATTTGAATTATAGACTGTTGACTGGTAGGTGGCGATATCGCTCGATATCTTTGGTTGTCTGAGGAGTGACGTTAGGTTTTCCCGGGTTTTGGGAATGCCACTGACCGTCAAAAATAATGGAATCCGCACCTCCAGCTTGTCATGTGGGTTTAATAATATTTGCTAGCGCTCCCTCCCTTAAAGGTTTCCAAGTGCTCGTTTGAAAGTGCCGATAAAGCGTTCGACCGTCAGATGGAGAATGGAACGGCGGTGATCTAACGTGGTGAATGCCGTTTCGCTAGCAAAACAATATGATAATATTGACTGTTAGTTGGTCCAGAAAAATCAACATCAAGACGCGATCAAGTTCACGGGTTCACGGATTGATACACAGGATCGAGGCTTTTGCCCAAGTTTCCCGGGCCGGTTTTGTTCTTGCCGTTCAGCGGTCGTCGTTCACCTGAAAGGCGCAAGTGAAAAAAAGGTGTTGCTCTGCTCTCCGTGTTCTCAGCGCCGGGCAATATGCTTGCCAGCGCTAGAATTCGCATAAATAAAGGTCTAATAGTGCTTTGGGTTCTAGAAGGAGCTTGGGCAACCGTCAGAGGAAGATCATTCCCCTTAGCTACTATGAAAAATAATAATAAAAAACTTGCCTAACGAATGTGTGCGCTCCGAGCTTGAAAATCTTACCACGTCCCACCGTGTGTTTGCTGAGTCAACGGTGAAAAACCTGTTGGCCAGGCTTTGTTGAAACAGGGAATAAGTAAGAATTAGGTCCCCTCGGAGGCGGCCATACTTCAGGGGATAGAGATCAAGCATCACGATACGCGCTTCGTAGTCCACGAATTTGAGGCCGGCAACCATTCTCGCAGCGGCTCGCTGGACGCGCTCAATGAGAATGAGGTCTTTCATGCGTCCTGAGTAGACAACTTGGTTGGCGCATTCCAGAAGCGGTCTGACGTAGGCCCCATAGAGTGTTCGGAAGTCCATTAGAGTGATACGGGAGAAGGTGATTCGGATCATCCGTAAAATGGCGAATTAATTTTGGGCTAATTTCTCATGGTGCAGTGAGAAGGACAAGTTTGAGGAGACCTAGATGCCTAAATCCGTTTTCTCATGATGTTTTTTGGTCTTTTCCCAAAATGCATGACAAAGGCATTCGCTGAGTCTCCTCCAGATGACATATGGACGCACTTCGTCATTCAGAGGAAGATACCAGTCCAACGACCACTGCTTGGCAGCGTCTACATCCATTTGGAGGGCACTGGCATTGGAACTCCAGGATTTCAAGTCGTCCGCAAAAAGTAGACATGGGCTTGCAAGAGCATCTGGAAGGTCGTTGCCGTAGACCAGCAGTGGTCCCAAGACGGAACCTTGAGGAACTCCAGTGG
>NW_008752480.1:6746-17800 GCF_000715545.1 Opisthorchis viverrini | reverse complement strand
ACGAAATGCCAGCTCACCTTCTGTATCCCTTGTAGTCAACCTTTTGAAAAAGAGTTGGGACCTTTTTTCCACAAGTCGCCGAATCATTTTGGCAGCCTGCGGCTAATCCGAGTCCGTGCTGTTTTTTTGGGGATAAGGACCGCGTCAGCCTCGTGAACTTTCTGGACAATGGTCCCATTTAGTTCTTCCACTGGAGCTGGTCCTAGTGTAACTTGTTCAAAAAAGATGCGCATTCCTGAGAAGTCTGCACGGCAGAAGTTTCGAAACCACGTTTGAGGTTCGGGATTTCTGGCCCAATGGCAGATGAAATCAAAGGTCAGCACATAGTGGTCGCTATGTCCTAGTGGAGCGTTAATTGTTAACTGATCAACGAAGTGTCTTTCGTTGATGACCAAATACAGGAGGGATGGTAGTTGACCTACGTGGTATCTGATGTGTGCAACGACATGTTGAGTCAAAGCGCTCTGTTGAACGGCCTCAATCAGCGCCGCTGCAAAAAGTCCACTTGATCCGACGCCCTGGAGCTCCATCCAGGCCTTTGGAGCGTTGAAGTCACCTACCAGCAGAAGATGAGTGAAGTTGTAGCTGGGGGAGAGTTGCTCAGGGTTTCGTATGAGAAACTGGTCATCTTCAGGGAGACTCAAGGTAGACCACACCGAGGAGAGAATCTGACCCGTGTAGCGGGATTTGGGTCCACAGTGCATCGCAAAAAGTTGCAGGAGTGGTATCAGAGAGGACGATCAGGATGGGCAGGACCGCAAGTAAGTACAGAGCAACCCCACCAGTCCTCCCTCGTTTTGAGCCAGCTAAAAAAATAGGTTAACCGTCTATCGAGATCCCCGCGTCAGAGACATCTGGTGTGAGCCAGATCTCTGTGAGTGCGATTATGGACGGTTGTTCGAAGCAAGCTGACTGTTTAATATCGCAAAGTTTGTTGAAAAGGCCGAGGCAGTTTGTGGACAAGCATTTCAACACTGTCTGCTGTCTGCGAGGGTGGGGAGTCAAGAGTTGAGTGACCAGGGAGGTTAGCGCACTTAGTGGTTGTGCGTCGGGTTTGAATCCAAGGCTCCAAAGGAGCCTCTGGGGCGTAATCGTCTTCTTCCTGTCTTGGTTTCTGGGGGTGCTTTTCGTTTGCAGGGTTTTTTCGCGCCGTGAGAGCCCGGTGTGCTCGGACCTGCTGGCTTTGGGGGCGAAAATTTCGACTGTTGCTGCTCGTAGCTCTTTCAGCACCGCCTTTTTGGTGACCAGATTTACTATTGCCCAGAGATTTGCGGCAAACTTTTGTCTTTCGGGTTTCTTGGGCGTTTTGGTGCGGTTTGACTGGAAAGGTGTCTCTGTAAGGCCCTAAGCGCTGGGTGGCGGCACTAAGAAGTAATGCTTTTGGTGGCGCTCTCATGAGGCTCGTTTTCGCGGAGGACTGCACCCTAAAACCAGCCAGCAGTTTTCTGATCTGGAGAATCTCGAATGGCTTGTTTGGCTACCGTCGCCTTTCTTTGGTCTTTGTGTGGACACCTGATCCTCCGGGGATCAGCGTGGCCAACTGGATGTACGAGGGATTTCCCGGTTCGCTGTGGTCACGTATGTGGCTTTGGCTGTCGGTTCCTGGGCGACGACTGTATCCACAAGCAGAGAGGCCAAGAAGACAACTCGGTCTTCCGCGGAGATTTTGCAGAACAATGACATTTGGAACGGGACTGCACAAGTTCTAGTTGTTTCTCCATACCCGGCCAGTGTACATAACTGTGCGCCTAAGCTTCCATGCAGTTGATACCAGGGTGTCTAAAATGGAATTGCGCTTTCAGTGTGGTTGGTATTGTAACACATTCGTCAAGGAAAAGGCGACCATCGACTTCAGATAAAGAAAATCGTCGATAGAATAAGGATTGAATGTCTCGTGTCACTGATGATGGCCAGCGTGAAAGTGTACTACTTGTCGGAGTACGGAGTCAAATCTGGTCTCGTCCCAGCCCATTGAGGCATTTGGAAAGGTTCGAACGGATGCAGTGAGTAAGGTGCAAACAGAAATGGGAGCCACAACCGTATCTCATTGCGGCTGTCGTTATAAGTCAGTTTGTCTTGATAAGGTATCTGCCTGGCCAATGATATCCGTAGACTGGTATTTAATTGAAATATCCTAACCAATGGAAATAGTCGCCCAGCGCTGGAGACGATTTGCCGTGTATACTGGAACGCATTCCTTCGAACCAAAACTGTTGACTAGCGGCTCGTAATGGATGAGGAGTGCGAAATGGTGGCCGTAAATTATTTTTTGGAATTTCTTGGCGGCAAATACGGTTGCAAGCGCTTTTTTGTATTTGATTGTACTTGCGTTCGGCTAGTGTCAAAGATCGGGCTGCATGGGCGATGGCTTTTTCAGATCCATCAGGAAATCCGTGGGAAATGACTACTCCAATTCTGCGGTTGGGTGCATCTGATGCCATCCATAAATGAGTTGTGATGTGTAAGCAGCAGGTTTTATGATAAAAGTGATTTAACTATGTCGAAAGCTGATTGACATTGAGATGACTAATTCCAAGGCAAGTGTGTAGCCTAGTTTCCTATGTACTAGCCGTACCTTCCATGCGTCATCTTGCTTGGCGGAATCAATTTTGGACATTTCTTGGTACCTTTTGAACCAAGAGTGGAATGTTCGATCCGCATCCACGTCAAAAGTAAATTCGGCGGTAGAATTAACAATAGTGTTTGCAGATGAAGTTGGTGGTTAACCTAAGCTGCTTTCTGGTATCTGCATGTATTCAAGTTGCTTCTGTTACTGTTGCAGATGAAATTGGGGGTTAACCTAAGCTGCTTTCTGGTATCTGAATAATCAAATTTTTGTCAGTGCTTCTATGAGTTTTAACTGCATGTATTCAAGTTGCTTCTGTTACTGCAATTGCGCGTACTCAAACTGCGTTTGCTAGTGTTCCGAAATCAGCTGAAATTCAAATCGTGGTAGACACGTCGGCAGTGTTGTATCTGCGTACTAGCTGGGTGGTTTAGGAGCTTCATGGAATTTATTCTATCACCTCCACTTTCAATTCATCAGCTATATGCCGTGTACCATAGGTACTTTGTTCCCAGCTGCTACAGTTTCGATCACCGGAAAACGGGAGAGTGTGGCGCATACGCCTTGGAGGTGAAGGCATGTTCAGTTTGTACGGCCAAGCCTTGGAGGTGAAGGCATGTTCAGTTTGTTCAAAAATTGGGTAGCTATGCATTAAGAGCGATAGCTTTGATGCACTGGCGCCACTGATTGCGCGATTTGGTCATTTATGCCGGTGTCATTAGCCATTAGTGAGTTGAGTCCCGGGGTCCCCATCCAGGGAGGCGGCAGTTGCCCGCCCGACTAAGTTTACTGGTTAGTGTTTTGCATACTTCGTTGCCAGGTCGTACGTTGTCCACCTTTCGGTCGCTTTCACTCAGCACAGGACTGGGAGGAAAGAGCTCTGTGAGGCAGACGGTCGTCTAGCATGCGGAGTGCACGTTCCAACCTGTGTAACCCATTAAGCGGGAGTAACTCATTTATCGTAGGAGAGTTCCTCCTTCCTATGACCATCTGGCGTACCTCAACATTGCTAGTCCGATGTTCCCACCAAATCTGACCAATGCTTTGGAGACACTGATGGTAAAAAACTGACATCTCTCGTGTGTCCTCTGCGCGTAGAGGCCACGGCTCTGATCCGTAAAGCAGTATGGATGGCACCGATACAGTGTAAACTCTGTCCTTGGCAGACAAAATCACGTTACGTCGGCGCCATAGGTGTCGGAGGTTGGCAAAGGCTGTTCTGGCCCTCCCGATTCGAGAAGTAATCTCATCTCCAGCCAGTCCATTGGAACAGCTGCCCAAGTAAACAAGTTTATCCTGCACGTCGAAAAAGGCCGGTAGTCAGTTACTGATCCGCGCCATCGGTAACTGATGGCAATGTGATCGATTTGAGTTCGTGGCTGGTACGCCGTTGGAGTATGCCATGTGACCAGGCGACTTGGGCCACTTCGGAATAAAAGTAGCCTTTGGTCAGCATACTGCTGAGGCAATCGTCCAACGTTACCTGTACGTCTAATCTGTATCAACCTCCTAATTGAGTCTCGAACACGCTAAGCCTGCTCGCTTGTGCACTCATCTCCGGCAACCACCATGATATCTGAACTCTTAGCTCGCGGCAACAGAACATTCAGGGCGTAAAACTTGTCTTTGACGGCGTCGGAGCTACAGTCAGTTGGGGCAGACACGATAAACAAACAGGGATCAACTTCCCGCTTATGAGACTCCTTCGCAGATGTTGCCAGACGAACCGCACAGAGGCAACTATCAACAGGAATCTAGTCAAGCAAGGATACTTCCGCCCGGTGAATTGGTACGATACCAACCCCTGCAGATCCCGCCGCATCAGCCTTTGAATCACCAGAGGTTCGTAGCCAGAACCGAGTGGAGAGATGGAGCGGTTAGCTCGACCACTTGCATCTTGAAATCATGTTTCTGAGACGCAGCATGCATCAATGATAAGCGAGTCCACTGTGAGTGTGAGAGCAGCGTGTTGTCCTGCGTGCTTCAGAGTTCGGCCATTGAAGGCGGCCAGATGGGCTGGGCGTCGAGGCTTGAAGATTGATTCTGAGATACCTGAGGATGTTGGCGCCATGTGACGAGTAGATATTGCACGTGAAACCGATGCAAGACGAACGGAATCATCTAGCTTAAGTTCTGGGCCTAAACGAAGAGTTATTAGTGAGGTGGGGAGGGGTGGTAGAAGAAAAAGTATCCGAATAAAGAAAAAGAGAGGCGTCAGCAGCAGCGTGTTTTCGCTTACCTGTCCTGCTGTGTGCAGCGAGTATGGCAACCTGGATGATTGTACCACGCGACGGCCGGTGTGGCTCAAGAGTATTGTCAGTTGCGTCATGGTTGTACGTGGGCTGGGATATTGTCAGGGCGCCCACACCCAGACAAGAGGACGATTAGGGTTTTGAACCAAAGCCTTTGGTTCAACAGCCCAACCGCAGGGCAGCGGTGTTTGGTGGGAAATGCAAATCTCTTACCATCTCTACGGAACAAGTTGCCACATGTTCCAATTCCCAACCTGGAGGACCAGGAGACTGTGTTTGTCAGACCTGTAATTATTGACCAACTTGGTGCGAGGGACTGAGTATCGCGGGGACACTTCACAGTATAGCTAAGTTTCGCAAACCGTCACAACACCTAAAGTTTTAGTCTCTTCGTGATGGTATCGCCCAAACTGTTGTCAGTGACCGCCTATGCATTTAGTACGGGCAGAATATCTTTAAAGCCAGTCTGGTGCTGATCAGCATACAAGTGATATACACACCCGCATTAGGACTCGAACAGTTATGTCTTGCTATTCGCAACCTCGGGCTGGCAAGCTCCCACAGCTAAACGGATCAAGATGTTAAGTCGCTGCCTCCTGATGTACACACCCGCATTAGGACTCGGACAGTTATGTCTTGCTATTCGCAACCTCGAGCTGGCAAGCTCCCACAGCCAAACGGATCAAGATGTTAAGTCGCTGCCTCCCGGCAGAGATCCCAAAGATAAACCCAAAGCCTCGTGGGCCGGACTTTTGAGACGAAGGCTCGAGGTAATGTACTTCGAACAAACTCCTGCTGGCTGGATAGCCTGAAAATACCACATGTCCATGCATCTAAAGAGCAGCGTTTAGTCTCTGGTTTTCCGGTTTCAGCTCTAGCTTCTGTATCAAATCGCCGTCTTCCTGTAACTCCATAAATTTGGCTTCGACTCCCAGCAATCAATCGTAAATTAAAACCCGAAAGTTCGCTGCTAACACCAAGGGATATGTTCAACGTAACAACTCATAATATCCATACTGTTTATCAGAGGGGTCAACAGATTATTCCTGCGCCGCTCCCCCACTTTTCAAAGCACATACACAAAATCGTATTATGATGATTTGTCTGAACATACCCCAAAGTAGCCTAGTTCACTCACAGCGTACTCTTCGGGTACCAGGTGATCCAAAAGCGACTCGTGGTTTCAGTGGTGAGTGCAGGCGCTGAAGACGTTCTGCTTGACTGGATTTCTGTGAAAAAGTGACGAGTCGAACCGGCCGGGTTTGTCAGTGTCTTCAGACAACAGCTTCAAGGTCGAGATATGTTCGTAATCTCTGCATATGGCCTAACGAACGGTAGTAGTGTCATTATCAGAGCAAACTTTCGAATCCTCTTCCGATGACCAGGTGTGTGGGTAACATTGTTCTGGTTAACGATTTAAATGTACAATTGGTAATACTCTGCAAGCGGGAGAGCCGTCGCTGCGGAAGATTCGATGTAAATGTTCCCAGGACCGACAACAACGATCTTCAACTGCATCTTCACCCCGAGAGCCATCAGTTTTTCAGAACTACAAAATTTCAACAAAAGCTTGAGCACCGCATTATTTGGTGCCTTCCAAACCGTAACCAATCGACTACAAACGTTTCGTGGTGTTGGTCCAGCACGACTTGACACTAACCTGACATGTACTACCGAATGTGGTCCTCAACTCCAGCTTGTGGATGCGCCCGCAGCTCAGATGGGGTGAATTCGCTCTGGAATTGTCAGACCTGTCTACTTACAAAGCGTCAGTAATCTATTCAATAAGAATAATCTTACCGGGTCTTGCGGCTGTTGTTTGGTTGATTGGGTTGACGACGTTACTGCTATTCGATCAGGAGCGTTCATGCAATGGTTTCGGATTTTTCCGGACTCATGGTGGACAGACCGCTGACGATAAAGTGCATTTTGCCTGGGATTTGGTAATTTTATGCAATCAGCTCCGGTTGGGTTGTGACTCCCCTTGCGTAAACTTGCAACTGACTAGCGCAAAGTCCCAAATTAATCTCCGGTTAACCAATCAATAGCTAAAAAGGCTAGGTTATCTCCAAAATGGAATGCCCAAATCACTGGGCTGAACGTTTGACTGGTCACCTACAGTTGCTGACCCGAATTCATGAACCGCGACGCAGCTTTAGGTGGTGAACCTAGAGCCCCCATTTCCAGAACTAAGCGAATGCTTTGTCTCTCCCCAATCGTTAGCGAACCGCTGTTCCTGATAAACTCCCACCCGCTCCGTTTGAACTGCATACATGAGCCTTACTGGTATCAATTAGCCGCCATATTTTCCGTGCCCACTCAAGCACAGGGAGGGTTACATGAACCCTATCCTGCAAAGCGAACAGCACTAACACCATCCCAACTTTTCCTAACATCCTTCATTCCCTTCTGCTATGTCCATCTCCAGGTTTTTGTCACTTCGAATTACGCTCAGAAAACAGCGCATATCTTGGCAGGCGGCAACTTGGCATGGCCTGGCCACCTTAGCTTTCAGTGCTCTGTGCATTGGGTGAAGTACCATCCACTGATGACATTCCGAATTCGTTGCTTCCAGCCGACTCCGGTTACAGCACTGAGACATCGGAGGTCCAAACCTTCGCACGAGATGATCACGCCGCACAACAATGTAGCCCGTACTGTATTCTGATAGACACGTCCTTTGAGACCCAGTGGTATGCCTTTCTGATGCCGTTTTTACACTTTGAGATTCGTGCGTTGGCTTCGTCTACCAGACTACCTTCAGAGCTGATACAACTTCCAGCAGACGTATAACGTTCTACAACTTCCAGGGTAACTGACTGAATTCTTAGGATTATCTTAAAACAATGTGTATCCTGCAGCTTGACTGCACTTTGTTGGCGAAAGCATATCCCAAAGGACTGGATAACCTGGGTCAACTTTTACAATAATGCTTGCTTTTTTGAGTTGTATATTCCGAATTGGGATGGTTCTCTTTCGGAGGGACCTCCCACATTACCTCATCGATAACGCAATTAGACATAAATATATAGAGTAGACACCCTTGTTGGACGCCACCATTTAAAAAAGTTTATTGCGAACATCCCATGCACTCGTGCTTAAGTGTGAATACAAACAGCATACCATATTCACGAACTTCTGGAGCATACCTGTTCTGTAATTGTGTTGAAAAGGACAAAACGGCCGACAGAGTCGATCGAATTCTTCAATTCAGGGAACACCAAGATTGTAGGGCGCCAGGAAGCCGTTGCTCTACTACTTGAAGGAGTGAGATGTGGTCCACACAGCTCCTTCCAGGCCGGAAACTTGCCTTCTGTTCTCGGGTCCCGTCTTGATGAACCTTCGTCAGACGGCGTAGAATAAGCGATGCAAAGTCTGGTTGCAACAAGGGTCGAGCGAGTTCCCGTGATTCACACTCACTACGAGCACCGTCCTTAAAATGAGCATCACTATCGACTCACCCTAGCTGGTTCGGGCGGTCTTTTCGCCAACATAGAGGCAAACAAGTTATGCAAGCATCGAAACAAAGCGAGTGAGAGTTCATCAAGCACAGATCCTTTAGTGGTTTATAACAATGCCAACATCAACAGAACCAGTCGCATCGGCTTTTGGAATACAAGAGATGCGCAACCGGAAGCGGGAGGAAACCGATATAGAGCTTTTGTATCCTCGTTCCAGAAAGACAGCACACGTCAACAGAAAACGGGTCCAGGGTACACACAAGGACAGTCCGTTTTAAGCTTGTTTCAGAGTGTCGCCAGATAAATTGAGCGTCATTGTTTTAAGAATAAGTTCGAAGTGTCTGCGGCTGTCATCATAATCATCATCGACAGCGTGATATCAGTGTTAAACGCCGATGCTTCACTGCCGTGTCAACCGTAAATATTGCAGCTAACGGCAATGAGCGGTGAATGTACCTGTCAGTACTTATGAATGACGTATGAAGATGTCACTGATAACAGGGTGAAAACGACGAAAGAGAAAGGGAGTATGCTTCACTGCCGTGTCAACCGTAAATATCGCAGTTAACGGCAATGAGCGGCGAGTGTACCTGTCAGTACTTATGAATGGCGTATGGAGATGAGACTGATAACAGGGTGAAGACGACGAAAGAGAAAGAGGGAGTGTCAGCAGTAGCCTGTTATCGCTTACCCGCCCTGCTGTATGTAGCGTGTAAGGTGACCCGGCTGATGGCACCACGCTGGATCGATGTGGCGTCAGTTTATTGGTATATGTGCAATTCATGGCTGAACGTGGGTTGGGATACTGTCAGGGCGCCCACACGTAGACAGCAGAACAATTAGAGTTCTCAACCAAGTTCTTTGGTTCATAAGCCTGACAGCAAGGCGGCGGTGTTTTGGTTGGAAACGCAAGTACATTATCATTTTTACGGAACACGTCGCCACGCATGTTCCAACCCCCAACCTGGATTTTTTTTTCGGTTCTCCATCCGTAGACCAACCTGATATGAGAGACTGCGAGGGTTGCGCGGACACCCTCCAGGATTGTTCAGTGGGTCGCCGAGGTACACAAACCGTCACCACAGTATGGTGTAGTGTCTTCGTGACGAATTTTCCTAGCCACACTTCGTAGCTGTGGTTTACCTATCACAATGTGCTGGGCTAGCGTTGAGACCAGCAAAAGGCCTTGGGTCGGTTCTTTTGAAGATATCTTACTGCATTGTTATGTTTTCATCTCAAACCAGAGTGTATGCACCTTGTTTTTGGTCGTTTCTGACGAGGACATGATAATGATTGCACTAGGTCCACACCCTTGCCCTTCCTTTTCCACCCTTCGCTCTGGCATTCATGGCATTGTGGCAGTTGATGACCAGTTATTGCTTGTGACGCCTTGTTGTCGGTGATGGTGAATGTTGTCGTCGTTTCTGACGAGGACATGATAATGATTACACTAGGTCCACACCCTTGCCCTTACTTTTGCACCCTTCGCTCTGGCATTCATAGCGTTCTGGCAGTTGATGACCAGTTATTGCTTGTGGTGCCTTGCTGTCGGTGATCGTGAATGTTGTAGGAAAACTTTAGTACTTATTGTGCGCCTCGTGGCCATTAAGTCGTCTGTCATTAGCTCACGTTATCCTGCCGTTTCAGTAATTCTATTGGTGTCTATAATGTTCCGACGGATGGTGCTAATTATGTATCCGAGGCCAAATGACCTGTCAGCAGTTGATTGATGTGGTGAAATAGTGTCAGCTTTGCTCATTACTGAGACGGTGTGAAGTGTTATTCCATATCCCTTGGTAGGCAATATTTTCAAATGCAAATAACCAGTATGGTTCCCGCTGCTTAGTATCGCCTATTTTTTAGTATATATGAATCGTAGTCAGTGAGAATAGGGTGTATTCTGTGTGACGTTTATTTCGGTTGATTGTAGCTGAAAAAACGAAACCTTCTGAGTTTTCGTTTTGCAGTTCGCAGGCTTTATGTGACGGATGCGACTTACTATGTTTGCTTTCCGGCTTTCCTCGGGTTTTCAATATTTGTCTTACTACTTGATGTCTGGCCTCTGGGGTCTTGTATGCGGTCTTAGATAACTACTGCATACAGTAGGAGGGGATTCGAGTATCAGAACAACGAACAGTGATTATTCAGGTTGATATGGAGTATGTTTTTTGCCCTCATTCGGATGAGTATCCGTCCAATCCATAGAGATCCGCAAGGACACCCCGTCCTATTACATCAAGTTTTACCTGGTGCGTACCCCTAAGGTCGCGTTGCAGGTTCATTGCCTTGACTTAAGTCGGACAAATTTGCAAGTCAACCTGTAGATCAGGTACGCATGTTTGTGTGTTCAACTGGCTAATTGCCCATATCTTCGTAAACATCAGCTGAGTGTGCTCTTAGCTTTAGGGATTTTCTGTTTGCCGGACTGGTTCGCACCGATCAAAATGCGTTCATGTGATTCAGAACAACTTACATGTGACATTTTCTTTCCCGCGGCCGGGTTCCTCGCCGTCGTTCAATGGGGCATGAAAACCCATGAGTGCATTCCAGCCCATTGTGTTTATCGCTGTTCCCGATTTTGGTGGGTCTAAAACGGGCTAACGGACAGTTTTTTCTAATTGAATCACGTACAATGTCAGCGAATCCGTAACAAGGCAGTTAGAGAGCGTGTTTTCGGTTGTGTAACGGGTACTTCCATTGAAGAATGTGTCCAGCACCAGAAGCTGCGTTGGTTGGGACATGTTTTACGCATGTCGAACCATCGTTTGCCGAAGA
>NW_008752480.1:733-6152 GCF_000715545.1 Opisthorchis viverrini | reverse complement strand
TCCACCTTTATTCTTTTCTTTACAATAAGGCTTTCAAATAAGTCATGGCTGTACGGCAGTGAAGCATTGGTGTTGAGCACTGATGTCATGCTGTCGTTGATGATGATGATGATGATGATGATGATGATGATGATGATGATGATGACAATGATAGATTGCAGCTTCGCTGGATGCTTTAACTTTCCTCGAAATGTTATCCTTACCTGTCGCATACTTAAATGTATACTGACGTGACAGTAGTATGAATCTTACAGAGAACCGTAAAAGGTCTGCCAAGCATGTTAAAATTGGATGTATCTAACAATCATGAAAACATTTTAGTAATCCATCATCATGGTGCCCAGCGGAAAACCTGCTTGTTGTTCTGCTTTCAGTAGTGTACGAAAACTAGTCGATCAAAGCTGACTATACCAACAACTGTGTATCCGATCAAATTCCCCTTTCTGATAACCATGATTGCAAGAGTTTTCCCCCTAAATACCTTTCGTTCGATAGCATGTGAATGGGCTAAGTTCGCCGTTGTCGTTGACTCGTTTATTTCCCCCCTCACCACCACGTGTCTGGTCTGGGTCTATGACCATCCTTTACCAACCATGTGTCTACTAAGATTAGGGTGGATGTGGTTCTCTCCTTTACCAAGCTATTAAGCAGTTTATTGGGGAGTAGCTTCATGACAACCACTTCCCGAATAGAGAATGATATGGTAGCTTTTTGCTTGTCTATCATTGGTGCATGTTGTATACCTAACTTATGAGTATCTATCTCTCATTTTCTAATCCAGTTTTCAGTGGAAATTCTTGTATGCCAGTCTTTCACGGTCCTCTCATTGTCTTCTGTCCTTACAGTGAAGATACAGAAATCGATACAAATTACCATGAGGTGGTTGATAGCTTCGACAAAATGGGCTTGAAGCCCGAACTGCTTCGCGGGATTTACGGTTATGGTTACGAACGGCCATCTGCTATCCAGCAGCGTGCTATCAAACCGGCCATTGAAGGGCGTGATGTAATCGCTCAGGCTCAATCTGGAACGGGAAAAACCGCGACATTCGCCATAAGCCTTCTGCAGAGAGCCGATTTGACCTCTAACCAGTGTCAAGCCTTGGTTCTTGCCCCAACGCGTGAACTCGCACGACAGATTAAACTTGTACGTCCTCGTGGTAACTTATGTTTAATTCCATCTTAGGTGGTGCAGCGTATAGGGACGTATATGAATGTGAGGTGTCATACATGTATTGGTGGCATGAGTGTGATGCAGGATGTTGCAACTTTACAAGAAGGTCAGCACGTTGTTGTCGGGACACCAGGTCGTGTGTTTGACATGATGAATCGACGCGTCCTGACCACATCTGCGATCAAGATTTTTGTCCTCGATGAAGCAGACGAGATGTTGTCGCGTGGTTTTGCCGAGCAGATCAAGGATATCTACCGGTTTCTGCCGGATGATGCTCAGGTACGTCGACTATGTTCTTTGTCTTTTAATAGTTTATTTTAGATTATGCTCTTGTCGGCTACCATGCCACGAGACATGCTGGAAGTCACAAAGAACATCATGAAAGATCCTGTGAAGATTTTGGTGAAGAAGGAAGAGCTAACACTGGATGGCATCAAGCAGTTCTACATTAACGTATCCGAGGAAAAATACAAACTTGACACGCTAATGGATTTGTACGGCATTATGCATTTAAGTCAAGTGGTCATTTTCGTGAACACGGTGCGGAAAGCTGAAGCCCTTTACAATGAACTGATCAAGCAGAAATTTAATGTTTCGTGCATGGTATATCTTCCATTTATGTTTTATTAATACTCGGTTAAGAACAGCGACATGGATCAGGAGGAACGTGATCGCGTCATGAGTGAATATCGCAGTGGCACCTCGCGAATCCTGCTGTCCACAGATGTGTTAGCCCGCGGTATCGATGTGCAACAAGTCTCCCTTGTTGTCAACTATGATCTTCCAAGTAACCGCGAGACTTATATTCACAGGTTGGTATTTATTGTTCGGTCGCTCGCTTACGGCTAATCGCAATTCTCTTCCAGGATAGGTCGTGGTGGACGTTTCGGTCGTAAGGGTACTGCAATCAACTTTGTCACGCAGTCAGAGATGGACGTCCTTTGTGATTTGATGAAGTATTACAACACGGAAATTGTCGAGATGCCTGATGAGATTGCTGACTTCCTGTAATTACTTGATCAACTCACCGATACAAAAAGCGACCCCTACTTGAACTGTTCCGGTTACTCTGTGCATCTCTGTCTCTGCTGTCCTGAGTGAACAGTAAAACAACTCCAACTTGTGAATTGTCGGTTCCCCTCATTGTGTTCTATTTTTCCACATCCTAACTCTGCATAGGTTCTGCTCTATTTCTACTGCCTGCTGCTCTATCTTAATTCTCGGTCACATCGTGCCGATTTTGGTTGTTCCTATTGTTAGACTGATGTACCGCAACAACGCGCTTGTCTCCATCCCACGCAGGCATACTCAGTTCCGATATTTACATTTCCAGATGCATCCGGTTTTTTTCAGGATATGTCTCTGCTTTTCCTTCTCTCTAGTGTGTCGGCGACGATCCTATTGTGCACCACGCTCCTCACACCCGGAACACACCTCTGAACATACATTTATTTGGAAGAAATGCTGCGCTATTATATTACACAAAGGCCTACTCCGTTATGCTGGCATCGGTTTCCGGGTGGACCCACCGATGAGCACTCGATACGTACGGTTTGCGCTGAGCCACATGTGCACCCACCAGGTCTCTCTGTACCCGGTGTAATCTCAAGCTAATAGGTTCGGAAGGCAAACAGGAGAGAACAGTTCAAAAGCCATCAGCAGCTCCAGCTGATTGCTATAATTGTCAATTCAAATAAGTGAAACTCAACAATTAAGTATCACAGTGCACGCAAACGGTCATCTGATGACTCGCACTACTCAGGAGACGCATCATGGACACGCCTTATGGTTAGTAGCGCTAGCCATCATTCTACTTGCCCTGCACAATGATTAGCCCACTCTGGTATTGCTATAGACTTAACACTCCGAAATGTCCGTAGTGTTAAAGGGGGTCTTTTGCAGATGGATACAGTAGACATAAGTAGGATGCATTAATTCACATCTTAAAACAAACAAACTGTACGTAAAATAAATTGGAGATGACAGTGAACAACTTTTAACCTTCGAACTTAACCACATTCCATCAGTGGGTTATCGCTTACGGTTCTCGTAGGTCTTCCCGGTGGATATAACCAAACGGTTGTTACTCGGTGCATGTATAAATGGTCTTCTAGTAGCCAGCACCACCCACGATATGCCCCAATCTAAGTATGGCCAACCAACGCTAACCACTACTTCTTAGTTTATACAGCGATAGCCACAGGAGTCAACTCTAAACTCGTTGTAGGCTGAACATTTCGGGATATTGATGGGATCAAGGAACACAGTCAGACACAGATGGGAACAACCTTACATATTGTTGTGATTCGGCATGGTTCCGTCCACAACGATGATGATAATTGAAATTCAGTTCTAGCTCAGTGTGCCAAGGTGTTTTGACAGGTCTTGGTCTGTATGCTGATTGTCACGGGAAGTCATTCCTAACATCCTCGCATGCTTAGTCGTCTGATGGCCTCACAGCGCTCAGGTAGGTCTCGTGTATTTCATCCGCCGATCCTTTGCCAACAGATAACTCTGTCCTCTGGTCCGACCAAGACAAACTTGACTGCTGTAGATTAAGGCTGTTCGATCTGTAGATTCAACAGCTTCAAGTACGTTTTGCATGCCTCAACTCTCTGGTGGTCGTTGAACTGTCGAGCTATAGTTCATATCGCTTCCTTTCATGCCGTTCGGTTTTGTGGCTCCGTTTCCCAGTGCCCAGTACCAAGCTGGAAAAATCTCGCTATGTTATTGTCAATCAAGTGATGGGGGTAGTTCATATCGCTTCCTTTCATGCCGTTCTGTTTTGTGGCTCCGTTTCCCATTGCCCAGTGCCAAGCTGGAAAAGGCTCGCTATGTTATTGTCAATCAGGTGATGGTGAAAAACCTTGTATAGCTATGGCGAGTAGTTTGGGGTTTATGCATCACTTGGTTACACGAGCCATCGTTTTCAATGCTTGGCGGCCAGCGTACTGTGGTTGCTCACAGTTATGCTTTCCAATTATATGGATTTCTGGTGTGGATTGTTTGCTCTTCTGAATGTTGGTTAATTCGAACTTCAGAAGTTAAAGTCAATTGTTTTTTGCTACTCTTAACAAGAGTAGAACCTCCGAAAGTAGGTGCTGTTTTTCAATCATAACGCACATGTGTCTGGTGTCTTGACGGGCGCGCTCGTCACATGGAGCACATGTTACGGCATAGCCGTTCATGCCCCTCGAAGTTGTCTTTTTTACTTGGCTTCTAGTTCTGCTAATCTTGGAGAGTAAGCCGAGTAAAAAGGCGCTACCTTACCCTCACCACTACTGAGCTGTCTCGATCATTTATTCGTGTACGTTCTACGAAACGAAATTTCCGCAAGTGTGGTGCTCCATGACAAACTCAGTCAGCCTACTTGTCGAGCTAGATCCAATCAATGCTACTATACGAGCTGGATCACTGAGTCAGATGGCCTAGACTAGACCGAGACAGACAAACGGAACAAACGAAGAACCCAACTTCTGGTCTAGACCGATAAGGGTCACGGGGTACGAACCAGAGATTAAGTCAAAGACCAAGGTCAAAGGTTATGTAGGCATTGGTTAACCATAATGAGTGAAAAATCCGACCAGCAGGAGTACCCACCTGAGCAACCAAACATAATCGAAGTTTACTGTGTTCAGGAGCATATACACCATAACTTAACGAAAACCACCTGCGCATCGCTTTGTTCCGTTCCGCAACTACGCACTGATGGCCCCTTTTAGTTTGGTGACGAAACATTTGCATCAGAATGGGGAACTCAGGGACCAAATCAACCAACAACTGACAAACCTAAGCTACGAACTCTGTATCTTGATGCATAAGGCATTTGACAATTGGAATCGAGCAAAACTGCGATGTATGTTTCACAGATTTCAGCAAGGCTGTTCTCTTGGGCTGGTGAGTTTTCGGTTTTAAACAATACGCAGTTTACGCCATGTGAGAATGAATGAGTCAGTGGTGGGAAGAGGGTGGGTTTGTTGGGCAGCTGGTCAGGATTTGCCACCCGTACGAAATTCTGCTGTCTGGTACAACCTCACCTGTTGAATTGGTAGATATCGAAGGCCGAGATTTTTGAAACATCGCTGTTCGGTAATGTGTTGGAATATTGGTGTAATGATGATACTATTGATCGGGAGGCACACGAGTAGCATGTGTTGTTCGTAGAATTTCGCTTTGCGTCGATTGAAAAAGGGAATTCTGTTGCGGAATTCGTGGGGCCACTTTGTAACATTTGCTTGGATTTGAC
>NW_008752480.1:0-274 GCF_000715545.1 Opisthorchis viverrini | reverse complement strand
TCGCGACACCAGTTGCTGTCGGATCAGTTCGTCGAAGGTGTGCAGCCCGCGCTTGGTGCCCAGTTGCGGTTGGCACGAGCAACTGGTCAGTTGAGTGTGGAGGAGCTGGTGCGTCTGGCCCGGGAGCTGCCCGAGGAACCACTGGCCACGTTGCAGTCGCCGGAGAACAGGGATGGTTCATCAGTGGAGGAACTGCAGACCATGGTGGACCAACTCACCAAACAGCTGGCGGCCGTAAAGACGGTCCAGCCGGTGCTACGTGTGTGGCAGGCCT
>NW_008752479.1:33602-35988 GCF_000715545.1 Opisthorchis viverrini | reverse complement strand
CGTAGTGCGTTTTGCTTGGAACCTACTAGATACCGCCTCGTATATATGGGCTTGCTCCGACTTGGTCCATGCGCGCGTTCATGCTGGATGCTGCTTCGTTGCACGTTGTGGATATGGAGAGCCGATTCAATCCCCCATCATCGGGGCTTCCTCTAAGTGAGCGATTAACCGAAGTGGTTGAACTCCTTCTGATTTTAGGCCTTCTAAAAATCTATAAACCAATTGTTCCTGTGAGAGAGATAGTAGACGGAATACGTTCCCCACCGCATGAACGGACCAGTTTCTTGGCCGGTATTATAAAGCCCCTCAACGGGAAATCTAGTGCTTACATAAAAAATTCTCATGACTCCGCCAACGAACCAGCGGGTGTCACTGTTTAACCAGATTACAACCTTGAATCTTTCGACGAGAATTCTATGTTCAAATGTGCCAAAATGGGGACTCTTTCGAAATAGACAAGTGACAGTTATTAGCGAACATTATCCTATCAAAACGGACTCAGCTTACGGCAGATGAAATTGTGGAAGGTATAAAAGCATGTCTGAATCTCACCAAATTCGTTTTTTGACAGAGTGGTTTGTACTCAAGTGCAGGGTTTAGCAGTAAAAACACAACTACTCCCGGTTTTGCGAAGTATATTTACGGAATAGTTTGAACAGAGTGCTTGAGCCAGATTTCCATATCCACCGAAGATATTATGGCCGTATGTAGATGACAATTTCTTAATGATGAAGCGGGAAAATATTGGTGAGTTTTACAATTATCTGAAAGATCTGCGACCAAATTTCAAATTTAGTATCGAGACAGAGACATTTTCGGTTGCACTGGCCAGTTTTTAGTGAGAATAATAAGCGTGTATTTGGAATAATCATATAGAAATCGATCTCGGTCAAATACGGTCGTCCGCTCGTCTATCATTTGCACGGGGTTATATGAGAATCGTATTGAAAATTTTACACATAATGAGTGCGTCTGTACCCATACTTAAATTTTCGTGGGGAATATTTTATCACAACTGAGTTTCGCCTTAATGTGACTATTTATCTAGTACACCAGCGAACGACAGTTTTGGACGTATTTTCAGAGTCAAGGGTTGCCAAGTTTGCACAGCTCCGGTGAGCAGGTCGTTGTTCCGACATTTGACTGAATGTGGAACTGCGGTCCACACAAGGCTTCCAGAGTAGAAACATATTTCCTGTTTTTGGGGTAATGCCTCCAAATGTTGTTGTGGTAACTGATATTCACCAAGTATGGATTACCCTACACACTCTGGTTGCCTTCTTTGCCCTCCATGCCTCATTCTGCTTGTTATCCTAAATTCATGCGTTATTTGTGTTATCATTCGGGCGGACGTTTTCCACGCGTATGAACTCGTGCGTAAAAACGAAGTTGCAGCGGGGAATATAATTACCTTCGCTTGAGACGATATTTCAAACGATCCCAATTAAATATCAGTTCAGTTACAAATTCCCCCATATGATAGCAATCAGAGATTGGGAAAGGGACTTTGTTGTTTGTATTCACACGCCTCATTGTTGTTCCGTATTTCTCATGCATATCATTGATAAATTTGAGTTACAGGGCATTATGGTGTTACATGTGTCACTTAATATGCCCTAGCAGATTTTCTGTTGTTTGATGCCCTTCTATGGCTGTGGACGCCATATAACCTTGATGCGAGCAGCGCATTCTGATGATGATAATGATGATGATGACGATGATGATACTGATATGTACTCCTGTGAGTCCTCGTCTCCGTAGTCTGAAAGTTCGTTTGAATGTATTAGGAGGCTGATGATTTGGATCAAATCGTAAGCAGACAATCTAGTAAGCTAAACATTTTGTAATGTATCCGAAGAGGATAAAAGACCTTCTAAAAGCATTACCGTGGAAAAGTAACTCCGTGGCCCCGTCCGCAGCAGTCAAGCCAATTCCTGCATCAGTTCACCGTGTAAGACAATGTGGAAGCAAATTGACACTGCGGATCAAAACACAATACAAACAGCAGGGCANGATTCAGTTGAGTGCTGATGAATGATATTCGCCTCAAGATAGCGGCTGTTTCTCACGTATGTTGCAGTCCTTAGCTACTGAGGTACACGAGGGCTATTTGGTTGTGCTTCCAAGTAGTCCATGTTCAACTCAACTACCAGCCCTCTTCCAAGTAATGTTCAACTCAACTACCAGCCCTAATTTTGAGGAGTAAATCCATATCCCATGCTAGGCAAAAAGACCAACAATCGATGTATGTATTTTTCAGCATTCAGCAATCACCGTAAATAAAATATCAGTGAAGATGGTGGCGTATCTTGGATTTAAATTATTTCTTAGGTTGAAAGTGAATGGCTACTGGGAATAGAGTGAGTGTCGGGAACGCCGTTGTCAA
>NW_008752479.1:25059-31376 GCF_000715545.1 Opisthorchis viverrini | reverse complement strand
AGGAGGTAGTTGTTCAGACATTTGACTGAATGAGGAACTGTGGTCCACACAAGCCCTTCCAGAGTAGAATCATGCTCCCTGTTCTTTGGATAATGCATCCAAATTCTGTTGGGATATCTGATATTCCACGAACAGTGGATTGCCCTACACACTGCTTGCCTTCTTTGGTCTCCATGCCTCACTCTGCCTGTTATCCTAACATCACGTGCCAGTTGTGTTCTCATTCAGGCGGACGTATACCACGCGTATCATGTCGTGCGTGAAAACAGCGTTCCAGCGGAGAATATACTTACCTTCGCCTACGACGATATTGCAAACAATCCCAAGTACATCTCGCGTACAATTTTTTTTCTGTGTGGTAGCAAATAGAACTTAGAAAACGCGCTTCATTGTTTGGCCTTAATAAGTCTCATTGTCTTTCCGTATTTCCAATCTATATAAATGTTGAATTTGAGTTGCAGATAATTATGGGGTTTCGTGTGTCACAGTTTTTTTTGGTCGATGCCTTTTCATGACTATAGACGCCATAGAACCTTGATGCAAGTAGCACATTCTGATGATGATGATGATGAATTTGACGACAATGTTATTGATAGGTACTCGTTTAAATAGTGGTTTTCGTAGCTTGAATTGGAGCACATTGGTATCTAGATTTCGTTTGAATGCATCAGTCGGCTGATGATTTGGAGCAACTCGTGAGCAAGCAATCTAGGAATCTTAACACTTTAATGCAGCTGGAGGAGAGAAAAAACTTTTGAAAGCATTATTAATTAGTTCTTCCGTGCAAACTGTAACCATCGTAAGTTGTTTATTGCCCCGTTCGTTCGTTTGGCTGCAGCATCTTCAAGGTACCTAGCTGCCGTGACACACGAAGATTGCACGATGGCTGGGTACTGCCATGTTTCCCTAGCTCAGGCGAATATGGTCGGAAGGTAGAAGATTCACTGCTACTTTTCATTCTTTTCTTCCAGAAATCCGTTTAAAGGCAAAGTGTTCCATGAATACCAGCACGAAGATGTGTACAATGGTGTAGTAATTGATTACCGTGGAAAAGTAAGTACGTATTCCGGTGCGCAGCAATTAAGGCAATTCTGGCATCAGTTCACCATGTAAAACAAGGTGCAAGTAAACTAACACTGCGAATCAAAAAACAATACAAACAGCAGGGTAGATTAATCAGTTTTACTATATAAGACAATGGTCATTATACTTGGACGAACACTGGTCATAAATTCTTAGAGAACATTCAGGTAGTCCGCAACCGACTTCAACCTTCTGCATTTTGCCTTTTAAAAAGCATATTGTTCTTGTCAAAAGAACCACGAAAATTGCACGAGGACCAACACTGCCTGAATAGCTTGCTGCAGGCAAATATCCTTTAGTATCCCGAGTGATGCACCAAACAAACCAAGCAGCGTGCCAAGGACAGCACATTCAGTTAGAGAATATCATAGATAAGAAATGTTCAACTGTGATTCAGTTGAGTGCTGATGAATGATATTCGCCTCAAGATAGCGGCTGTTTCTCACGTATGTTGCAGTCCTTAGCTACTGAGGTACACGAGGGCTATTTGGTTGTGCTTCCAAGTAGTCCATGTTCAACTCAACTACCAGCCCTAATTTTGAGGAGTAAATCCATATCCCATGCTAGGCAAAAAGACCAACAATCGATGTATTGAGTTTTCAGCATTCAGCAATCACCGTAAATAAAATATCAGTGAAGATGGTGGCGTATCTTGGATTTAAATTATTTCTTAGGGTGAAAGTGAATGGCTACTGGGAATAGAGTGAGTGTCGGGAACGCCGTTGTCAACTAGAATAGTTGGTCATGCATGTTCATCCGTTTTAGGACGTCACACGTGATAACTCCGTGAAAGTATTAAAAGGCGACAAGAAACTTGAAGCTAACAAGAAGAAGATGCTGGAAAGGTGGGTTTGCCAGGAAGTGGATGTTTTTGATACACTTGCTGATCATAGGCAGAATTCTAGTTTTGCAGGTCACCGTCTTCGTATTTACGAAATGCGTGTCTAGTATTCTCGTAAGTACGTAATCATTTCGAGTAAAACACTCAAAAGTCAGTCAAACGGATTTGCTTCACTACAGGAAAAACCGGTTTATCCATTTCTGAATTGTGGTTATTATTAAATCGTAGGCATCAACCGCCACATTAAAGAAGTTTCAAAATATTCAGAAATGTGCAGTTGTGAATGGTCAAATGTCCCCTCGGGCTTGTACAAATTTGGGTCGGTCGATATTGATGTGCTTGGACCCAGGAATTGTTTTATCTCACGTTTTTGAACAACGCAAATATACAATGTTGTTTGGAAGATCGAAATCCAAGTCCACTGGCAGGCCTGTCTATTTATGGCGGTCCCTCGAATTTGTATCGCTATTCACCCATAATACTCTCAGCTTTTGGAATACCTGTCTTGCCTATGTGGGTTGCTAACGTCAAGGATGTTCTTTCGAAATCCCTCCCACACCTTCTTGACCCGCAAATGACGAGGTGGGAAGCGTTGACATACAGAGACATATCAGAAAACAAGGCAAATGTTTGACCACTCGCTAACCATAAATGTCTCATCCGGCTATTCATATACATTTTGGATTTTCAATTGTGGCGAAATCCGTAATCACCCGATTTTTGTGCACGTTTTCTGATTAACCTGTGTTTCTCAAGAGGACCTGCGATGGATGTTTCTATATATACATTTCCAGCTCCCGTGAACCGATCTTTTTCGTTCGCATATTGTGTGCTGTTGTCGCATGCTATTTTCCTGAGAAACTACATTTTCAGACAGAATATTTCGTTGAACATATTTGAAGGGTAGATTTTTGCTACTCGACATATTGCGTGTCTAATCGACTGCGCTTTAAAGCTTGGCTAAATTTGTACAAAGTAATATCCCAGGTGAGCTCGAACATTTTCTTCTAATTCATTTTTACACCCTTATCTTTGATTTCTGTCATAGCAAGGTACAATGAAAGATCTAATATGTAGTAAATAAAAGGTGCTTAAAACGCTTCTCAATACTAAGTTGAACAAATTCAGCCTTTGCGATCCTAGCTGTATTTATTTGGGATAGAGAAGGAAAGATAGATGGCCTATAGTATAGGTGACCAAATGTACAAAATAAATCTGCGCAATAAAAAGTTTAATTAACTGGAATGGCATTCGCAAAAACAACCTCCCAAAAATCAGGCTTCAGCACAACAGCAATTCAGAAACAACCAATCAAAATGCACTAACGAAACCAGAAGTCCTAGTGAGAACCGATCGAATGTGGAAAGCCAGAATGCAACACATTAGAAATCGGTAACCCATCAATCAGATCACGAAAAAAGATCTTCAGACAGAAACTACTTAAAGCAGCAATCGAATCCAGGGGATGCCAGCCACAACGCAGCGCAGTTCGAAATCGACCACTTGGACCCCGAGAAGTGTATGTTCCGTTCAGCCTGTGACAGCAGGTTTAAAGTAGCTTCTAACCCAACCATTCATTCATGATGTCACTTCGGTTGGTGATGAAACATTCGCAAGCTCATCACTACGAGCAGAGAATATATGAACACCATCCTGATCAACGACCAACAAACGTAACATTTCTAGGTCAGGTTTGGATAAATACGTATGGCCTCTTGGATATCAAGTGTTAAAAATGTAGGATCGCCTCACCTTGGTTATAATATTTTTCCTCAGTATTGTATATATTTTGTAGATATTTCAATAAACACATCTAATCATGCTAACGATAGCTTTTTTTGAAATATCTGAGTGTTACTGTGTCAACGGGAAGATGATAAAGCTAGCTAAAGAGGAAAACTGCTTTTAACTATCTTCACGCATTGAAAACCATAGGAGCCACCATATCTCGTACCATAAAAATTCACCAACAGACGTTGAAAGAATCGAATTTTTGTCCCCGTATTCACGTAGCCATGCGAATAGCAGCCTAGTCGAAGTTATTCTAGCTACTGATTATATCAAGCAGCGTGTACAAAACAATATTCTGACGGACGTTTTCGCTGTGTTGCCGATTCCGCGTTTTTTGTTGTGCTTTCCTCTGTTCGACAGCGCCAGCCTATAAGCTACTCTTCAAGACCACCTTAAACTTTCTGCCCAATAACAGCGGTCCTAATGACAACGTGTTCATCTTCTACTCTGGCCATGGTGGAACTTCCCATATTGCCTTCCCAGATGAAGACGTAAGTTTAGTTTATTTTGGTAACCATGGTTTAAGCACGCAGATATTTATTTGGATGCAAAATAATGAACAGATTTATAAGGCTTAAATAAACATGTTGGGGCAATGACATCGGTAATGATTTGTACATATGTGTTTGCAGTCAAGCCGTTCTACACATCAACCAAAAAATGGGACACAAGCTACGGTTTTCGTACGTCAAACTGAAGGGTTACCCCCCGGAATTCAAGTTAGATATATCTCATCAAGGTGCTTTAAATGACACCGTCACACAGATTTTGTTTTACGAAGCGGAAGGGCATTCGCCTCACATGATTTCGCGGTTGATCCATTCAGACTGCTGAGCAACTGCATATACCGTATACAAAGATTCTTGTCGTTTAGGGTCACTCATGAGGCGCGGATCATCCGGAAAACGAGTCAGCCGATTTCTTCCTGGCAACATACAACTTTTCGCTTCTAGTGCGACAGCACGAATTTCATTAGTATGCAGTTGTAGTTTTTATGTATGAGCAAGCATTCTGTGATGAAAAACCGAGAAGCGATGTACAACTGTTCCATCCTTATTGGGAATCATCATTGATGCGCTTGATAGATGCAACGTGTAACCGTTCGGCCAAGAGCGACCAAAAAACAACATGATTTATCCGCACACGTCAAGACACAACATCGCTCATTCTTCAACCAATGTATCCACATCACTGGTGACTGACTCACTGAGTGACCCATCTCGAGTTCACGACTATTTCTCTCCTTGTCTTGCGACAGCTGTATGCCATGGAGGTGAACGATACCCCCGCCAACTTGCATTCAAAAAAAATGTTCAACGTGGATACGTGCAAATCTGGCTCTATGTTGCGCGACGTTCTTCCTTCAAATATGGGAAGTAGGCAGCGTAAACTTCTGGCAGATTCTTCCATGGATCCTGTGAAATAGCAATCATATTGTCAATCACGTATGTATATCTTTGTAATGCAGTATTCATAAGGTTGCTGAAAATCCCTCGACAGCCTACGACCGGTTTCGCCCTTCTTCAACCCATCAGGTAGGCACAGTCCCCGGATTTCCGTCAAACTTATGTTCTACTTGAAACCAAATTGCACGAAATAAGCGATGAATCTCTCTTTTATGATTTTCTCAGGCAACTGAATATGGTGCACCAGGCCGCCTCATGTTTCAGTCACTACGACATTCGAAATATCGCGATATATAGATATATCTTTGCAATCTACTACTCATAAGCTTGCTGAGAATCCATCGACTGCAAATGAGTGCATATTCGCTAATTTCTCGCAATTTGGTTTCAAGTGGAACATAAGGTTGACGGAAACCCGGAGACTGCGCCTACCTGATAAGACACAATATGGCCCAAACCGGTCGTTGGCCGTCGATGAATCTTCAGTCCCTCGAGGTAAACAATTTGGTTCATAGTGGGCTTATATATGCTAATGTGGCGTGGTTTAAGGCAACGTTGACCAGTAAAACATAACGGAGTTTCATGATCCGTTTGTACACATCGCGAATTTTGTGCGAAGGTAGCCCCTGAATCTTTGCAAGAAGCGTTTGGTCGATTATAGCAGAATATCTAACCTTCATCGAATAATGTCAATTCTGATGATAAACCAGTTTCATTTGGGTGGAGGAAATCATTGTTTAACCGTTACAACCCTTGTAATATTTTGGTACCCCCTTGCAGCAAGCACCGATGCTAATTAGATGCCTTCATTGTAAATTATAAACGGAACGTGGGTCTTTTATAAAAATGTACACTTCATTCCAGCAAATTACAGGTCTTATTATTGTGGCGTGACTACCTTTGACCGTTCTCGTCAGTGGTATTTTTTTGGGGGTTTTACCATAAAAGGCAGATTATACGTTCACGCGCTTATTCGATTTTCACGGGCTGACCCAACCAAACCCAGATAAGTATATCGTTCATGAGAGTGTTTGGCAAGTTCCGCCCAGTCTGGTTTCAGGTCTTGATTAAGTTGTAGGGGTGACAAAGGACAGCGCCCACCTGATTCGCCACAAGAAGCATGAAAACCACGATGTTCTGTGAAGCAGATGTCAGCGACCTTCTGTATGGTATGTTAGTTCTAGACGTTTTGCATC
>NW_008752479.1:6263-24993 GCF_000715545.1 Opisthorchis viverrini | reverse complement strand
TATTGACCAATATGTTGTCTGCACGCCTGAAACTGTAGTCTACGCGACAACATCAGCCAACAAATGTGAAAACTCCTGGCCACTTTTTTGTTATGACAAGGAAATTGATGTTTGTCCAGCGGACGAATACTCGTGTGTCTGTCTCTTAGACTCGGAATACGTAAGTGATTAATTTGGGACATTGTAAAAACTCAACCACTTATGAAAATAGTGTATTTATCGGGAGGACAGTTTTGTGACGCTCGATGTTGAAAATACTCGATTGGGAACTTCACGATCCACAGACGAATTTCAGCAAGTTTGCCAGTCCAGGCATCTAGATATCCAAGCCCAGCCAGTGTCACTTTTTGGATAGTCAGTCAATGGATTTGGGTACATTATGATTCATAAGTTTCTGTGCTACGTACAAAAGGAAGTCGAATTCTTAAGAATCGATTACAAGTAACTCAGAGGAAGAATCGGTTTACATGATGACTGAAATTTCCTTCCGAAAATTTGACCCTCGAGGAGCCAGCCAATACGTGGCCACGTGATGTGGTTTTTCGTGACTGAAAGGTGAGGCCTTGGACCTGAACGAGGAAACTTATGTGATAATACTAGTGCTGTACACTGATGTTTGTGAGACGGTTTCGGAACTGATGTTCATTGAGCAACGGGGTGTTTCAACACCAACACTTGATTATTGAGGTGTCAAATTACGTTTGCATAGATAATTGCTTTATCAGTGTATAGAAGAGGACGCTATCTTGGTTGATAATGAACTGACAGGTGTCTGTTATTGTTAATTTCAGGCGATAGGAAATTTCACAGTTGGAAAATTCCAAGGCCATTTTGAACTACTGAGGAACCTGAACGATGGGGCGATAGCGGTATGTGTTCAGCGAAGTATTCCATATTTTGGATTGTATGCAGGAACAGTTATTTCTTACGGCATGGATGTTTGAGGAAACAAGTAGCCACCTCACATTCCAATGACAGTCTAATAAGATGTCATTTCGGTGGCAGAAACCCCTACCTTAACAGGTAATATCGACAAAGCCTGCTAATTCAGAGCTGACTCAATAATCTCGGTTAAAATAAATTTTTAATGGAAGTAATAATTAATCCGATAAACCCTTCCATTTCGTTTGCTAGATAGATAGATAGATAGATAGATAGATAGATAGATAGATAGATAGATAGATAGATAGATAGATAGATAGATAGATAGATAGATAGATAGATAGATAGATAGATAGATAGATAGATAGATAGATAGATAGATAGATAGATAGATAGATAGATAGATAGATAGATAGATAGATAGATAGATAGATAGATAGATAGATAGATAGATAGATAGATAGATAGATAGATAGATAGATAGATAGATAGATAGATAGATAGATAGATAGATAGATAGATAGATAGATAGATAGATAGATAGATAGATAGATAGGTAAACAGACAGGCAGTCAGTAATATAGATAGGCACGTGTTCAGTTGAATTGCGACCAATCTACATAAACACAGCAGGGCGAGCCAATCGTAAATCAAACACATCGAGCCTCTGATGACTGACTCTAGCATGGTCAGTGATAATCCAGCTGATATCGAAAACCTATTAATCCAACTGATCTGCGTTTCACCGATTGTAATTATTCGTCGGTTTCATGTTACACCCTTCGACGGAATATTATATCCACCACTGACCATGAAAAGAGCACAGAAATTATCACCTCCTAAACTCAAGGTGCTACCTAATTCTACAACGGGATCGTTGTGGCATCATATAGTTTGGTTGGATGTGTTCACGCCACGAAACTACACATGAGAGTGAGGGTCCCGATCCAGATATTCAGCAAAACCCCTGAAACATTTGGTGCTGTTCTACGTACTCCAAATTAATACACAGAAGAATGAATTTCGACACTAATCGACGTTACCCTGGCAACCGAGTGATTTTATGTAGTTTCTTCTTAATAATGAGTAGTCTAGGAAGTCAATTCCTTCAATCTCCATTGAGAGAGCACCTACTAACAATAAGTGTTGTCAAATTGTTTTCTGGTTCCAGCCAAATGCTGTAGATAGTAAGCCCTCTTGCCAGGTGCATTTGTTTTGACAATCATTTTCAAATCTTTGTTGACTTTTCCTCTGGTTATTCTGTATAGTGAGGTATATATCCCTCTTTTTGATCAACGAGACCAATGCGTTTTGTACAAAACTCGCTCGATTCTACCTGCAAGTATTTTGATTCGAAGGCCACGGATGCCCCGGTATTGCGCCATGTGACTCGTTAGGGTTCGACAGTCTGGACTACCGGTACTGTGCTCTTCTAAGCTGTTTCCGTGGAGAAGAAATTCTTCAAGTACTTTCACCATTTAGATTTGATCAAAAACAAACACGCGAAAACACTTTATCACATCTGCCCGAAAAGCATACCATACCATTGTTGATTCCAAGAATCGTCCAATATATGTGGAACTCGCAAAACCAATCTGAACAGAGCAAGTCAAATGCAAGGCACTGGCCTTCCACTGACTCGTCTGTTTTTATACGATCTCATCTAATGGCGGAGGTTTGTTAACCTTAAGGTACTGAGCCACTTCCCTGTACGGACGACAAACATATAAAACTTCATTGGATTATCAACAATCCATGCCACCTGACTGATTTCTGAATTCCTAAACAGTCTCCATTTGTTTCTTCTCCTTGACTTTCACGAACGACGGCTGTTGCAACCAAACCAGAATCTTATCATAGGCGTCCGCTGCCATTTCAAATACCTCGCTATTGAGGCATAGGGATTAGCTACAGGAACTGGAGTACACATATGGTTGCTGAAAAGGTTTAAACAACTGACGACCAGTTTCGCCTTACTTGGGGCTCATCAGTTAGGTGCACTTACTGAGATGCCATCAGCCTTGTGTTCTAGATGATTATTCAGTGGAAGCAAACCATCATTGGCGGTTCACCTGTGTCCATTGTCGAAACCAAATAGGTTTACAAGAGGAGCATTTGACAAAATCTGTCGGGTTCATGTGGAAAATTCGATTGATGGAAACTCTGGGGAACCCTGGAACCTGATGAGCCTAAAGACGGCCGATGCTCAAAATTTACGATTCATAATCTTTTGTATGTGTGGTGAATCATTCGCTTCCATTATTAGACTGACTACTTAGCTGAAATCCTGTTATCCATCTGTCTTCAGGTCCCAGAGGTAGCGCATCATACTACTCATTTGATGGAGCTATGCAAAGCCGGATACGAGGCTGAAACCCTCATCGACTCTGTAAGCAGCATCTGTTGCCGAGGGACACGCCGCTTGTTGCCTGATTGTACCAAAATAAAATGAAGTGCAGCTGTTCCGTGTCGTGTTTTGCCATCGTCAGGAAACACGGGTTGTGTTTTTCTATCAAGCTAGACGTCCAAAGATCGTTCGGTAGTAACCAATAGCATTTAGGTCTGGAGTCTCAAATCTTGTGAACTCTTTAAGACACCTCCACATAGATGACTTACCAGTGGACCTTATGAGCACAGGACGAACATAAATAGGCCAGTCGACCGACACAGCTAGAACAGTTTTGTGTCGTCTGTCGACTCAAACACACTGCTCAAATTTTAACGTTTCTCGTGATCACTCTAGCCGTGATAGACACACATGATCAAACTTGGCCTCGTCGACATTCGAGGAGATCTCATACAGCCCTCTAAAACTTCATCGGATGCTTAGATGAGATACTTGGGAAGGCGTCGGTTTGTATAAAAACCAGACTGGTGAGGAGTCTTTTGGAAGTGTCTGTTTTGGGCAGTCGTTCTCGTAGCACAGTTTAGGCTGATGTTGTTTTATCACATTGATCGAACGGTCGATGTTAATGCGCATGGGACGGGAAGCGATCAACTGCAAGCCAGATGCATCTAGTCCAGAATCATTATCCAGGTATTCCAAAGAAGACATTTTGGATACACCGGATGCGCACTACCGCACAGAAATCAGCACAATGGACAGACCGATTATCAGGGGAGGAAGACTTCCTGCTTAGGAACTGACCAATAAAACGCCAAGCTACAAAACAGGCCAGTTGGTCACTTGGTTGTTACACGACGAAAGCTACACAACTATTCTTGGAATGACCTGCTACCCATAAGATTGCTGAAAAACCTTCAGTTAATCACTGCAGGTTTTACATTTATGGGTTTCATTTGAGAGGCGTACACTCTGATGTTCAGTTAAAGCAAGGCGGATAGAAAATCGCAGGCGAATAAATCGAAGGCGAATCAACGCCACGGAGTATATGCGGTGTGGCAGTTCACAGGTTCACAGGCTCACAGGTTCCACGGATATCTATCTTGGTACAAATGAACAAATTCATTCCCTACTAGACAGTCTTTCTGCAGTCTTTCTTCAGTTTTCTGTCTCCTTTCAGTCTTCTTCTTTCTTCTTCTGTCTTCAGTCTTTCTTCCTGTGCCTGGTGCTAGAAAGGCTAGACAACACCCTTATTTCGAAAAAGCGAGCGCGTGCTAGTGAAAAAACTACAGTGGATCCGCGCTATTTAAAGAGCACACCCATCAAAATTAATCGTGCTTCTGTGAGATGCCTGTACGATTATCACATTCTGTCGTGCTTCTGTGGCGTGCATGAACGCTCATTGGCTGTTGCTGGATTGATTGAATGACTGATTTGCCTGGATGCTTGCCAGCCCTCCCCTTCAGAATTTTGTCGAGTTTCAGGGTGTCAGTGGGTTCCGACATTCCCAGGGTCATCTTCAGGAATCGGACCTTCCTGAGAGATAAAATACTCTCATTCGCACATTAAACAATCTCTGTGTCATCCATTCGTGTACGTTGCTTCCATAAGGTGCTGGCTGATCGCTGGAGTCGTAGATTGCAACTACCCTCATTTCAGTTTGCATTTCTGCATCCAGGCGGCTGTTTGGAAGCGACATCGCTGTTGTATGCCCTGCCTTGTCACTTTTCTGCGACTGTTTCAAAACTCAGCTTGGCGTTTATTGACATCTGGAAAGTATTTGATTCGGTTTCGCATGACAAAATCGTCAGATCAGCCGAGGCGTTTGGAGTACTTCCACTTCTAATTCGGTACATCGCACACTCCTATGAGAATGCTGTAGCAGTTTTCCCTAGTTCCGAGCTTCACTGCCACAGAGGTGTGAGGCAAGGGGATCCACTCTCCCCATTATTATTCATTATGGCTATGGATGAGTTTCTTGGATTGTCGATGCCGCTACTGGGATACCAGTTTCATGATACCTTGGTAGATGGTTTCGCCTTTGCTGATGACTGGGTCGTGTGTGCAGAAAGTCAGGCATGCCTTGAAGAGAAGCCTGAAGCTGCACCGTTCGAGTCGGAAAGAGATGGCATGGAAATGATTGCCCGAAAAAACGAAAGGGATGGTTATTTGTGAGACAGGAAACATCGGGCAACAGCCGCCTCAATCGGGCCATTTAGCTTCGCCGAGGAACTCATCACTCGTCTGGGTCCGACAGACACCAGAACCTATTTGAGCATTCCCTTTAATTCCACTGGGAAAGGTGCCAACACCAACCGGCAGCACCTGCTCAAACTGCGCGAAGAAGTGCCGCGTGCCCCGTAGAAGCCGCATCAAATAATGGAGATCACGAAGAACTACCTGATACCGAGGCTGACATATTCACTCGTGCTCGGCCAAGTTCACCGAAACACGCTCAAAATTTTGGATAACTACATCGGGCAATCTACTCCTGGCTGGCTACTTCTAAAGAAAAACACCCCGATCAGCTACATCCACGTCGGTAAACAGCTTGGGGGAATTGGTATCCCATGTTTGCTTACCATTGTGGGCTCTTTGAGTACTTATGAAATTTTATGCGTAAAGCATGGCGTTGAATGTGTATTTTTGCCCCCTAATCTCACAACAGACCCAGTCTGATGCGCGAGTCTTCACTGTGATAGCGCCCTCGCGCCTTGAAGAGCATTCGACATGGTTTGTCCTTTCTTCGGTTGTTGGTCTTCAGACACGTGTTTCCTTCCCAATGTTTACATACCTTTGGACTCATCTCATCTGCGTCGACCTGTTGGTTGCATGAATTTAACTGAGACGTTTCTCCATTTTCTCTCATTTTCTTGTTACCCTTTCTTATTCACTTTTTATGTTTGTGACAATGCTCTTCAAAAGTAAGTGATACTCGTAGGCTCAGGAATGTCAGTGACGATCATGCTGTCGTGTCCTATCCAGATTGTCCGATTGAGTGTCGCATCCGTACGCACTCCATGTGTTCGCTGTAGGCTAGCCCAAGTTTTTTGTACTGTCCCGCTATTCTTTCTCTTTCCATTACAAAGAGAATGACATACATGTGCGCCAGTAGAGCATCAGTCTTGTTGTTGCTGTCGATGACGATGTTGTTGATGATGATTGCCCTAGATCGTCAAATCCTTAACGAGTTTTCTGTATATGGTGTCCGGGAACAGAGTATTACGCACTGATTCACCAGTGGTATGTATCGTTTCATGCTTCGTTTATCTGAGTACTAGTGATGGGTTTACTGGCTTTCTCCTAATTGAATCCATCTTAAGATTGCGCAACCTGATTCGCCTGATTAATTAGTCCCATTGTGTCATTATCTCTCACCGGCGCGCAGAAGGAAATGAAAAAGCTGACACTAGAGCAACAGTGCGGAAAGGTGAAACAGAGGACAAAATTCACGTGATGAAATACGGTGGAATGATCAGTCGCAAACTGTCACGGAGAGATTCATTTGAGCCACATGTGAAAAACCGGAATCTTATGAAAATTAGTGCATTTTTCTAGATGGTATATGTATTTCGTTGCCTTTGAGAGGCGATGGTTGGGATTGGAAAAAGCTTATGGAGGAATTCAGGTTCCATAGACGAATTTCAACAATGCAGCTAGTCCAGTTGTTCAGATATCCAAGCCTAGCTTGTTTCAACTTTCGGATAACCAAACAATAGCTTTGGGTATTTTGTGCTCAATACCCTCCTGTGATATAATACTATATGAACTCAAATCTATATGAATCTTCCAAAGAAACTCGGAAGAAGTATGTAATTACACGATGGCTGAAGCTTCCATTTGAGAAACTTACACTCGAGGAGCCAGTCAACACATGGCCACATTATGTGTTTTTCCGTGATTGAACGATCAATGACTCTGTGTGCTCTCTAAGTGAAAGCCAATCACACTACCGATCAGCCTCTTGTGTTTGACGGGTTAAGTATTCGAACACTGGCTGGAAGGTCGCCGGTTCGTCAGACCCTGCGGGAGGGAGATGCCCACTGCTGCTCACTCCCAATAAGGATTAAACAGCTACAACATGCTTCCCGGTTGTTCAGCGTAACTGGCTTCACTGATATGATATCCATCTAAATGAGACAGTTCTGCTGGGCGGCCTAAAGCGAAAGTGCGCAACAACACAGTAAAAGCGATCGATATAAGCACGTCAGGGACGCATTTTAGTGCGATTGAAGTTTAAACAATTTGACGACGTCCTTAGTTAAATGGGTTGCTGATTTGGAAGATTCTTACTTATAGTCGGACTCCATGGCAACAAAGGACCGCTTTTTATGTACACATGCGTGGTGCAGTACTTATTTGTATTTTGTAGCGAATAGTTTGTTGTTACAAGATTTGCCCGGAGCAAATATAATGATGCTATTAGTTCCTTTAATTTTTGTCCCAGCATGTCGAATAGCATGGTCTGAACATCAAATTAATACATGCAAGTTTTAGACGCTGACGGAAACGAAGTCAAGAAAGTTCACTGATGCGCGAATTGGTGAGTAGCTTGAAGCCCTAACTCGAAAGCACAAAGACACTACGCCTCGCTATGATCCGCAGAAATTTAGCCAGCGTATTTTTGCGCAAACTTAGATAATAATGCCAGCGATGCACTTATGTTTGAGCAAGTTTGGAAGTGATTTTGTTGCTCAATCGGATATTTCAACACGAACAAGTGAGCTCCAAAGTATAGAACTACGGTTGCGGGACAAACCAGTTGTTTATTGCATGGCGTAGGATACTATTTTAGTTGGTACTACACCATACCGGGGATGGTGTGCCTAGAATTGGTCCCTACACTAGTACAAAATTGTGGACCTCGCCCAGGTGGTTAGAGACTTGCCATTCATTGCTTCACAATATTTCATGATCTCGTTTACGAAGAGGAACAACAATGCTTTGAGCCATTCTCATCTGTGGGGACAATGGAGAGAAGTCCAGGCTGCTTTGAGTGCTAGCAAATGATTAGTAAATACTTACAGAATCGATGGGCTCTTTATTCGAACTGCAACTCACATGGGGGACAACCACGTGGTGAAGTTTCTGAAATCTCAATGATGGTTTAGATATGTTAATATGTATACGTAGTTCATTTATATAAATACATACATATATGCATATATATATATATATATGCAAACATACAAACAGATGGAGAGGCAAAAGAGAGGAGGAGAAAAACAGACAGACTGGAAGACAGACAGACAGGAAGACAAACAGACAGAAAGACAGAAAAAGAGACAGGCTGAGAGACAGACAGTCAGAGAGACAGCAGTTGACCATGTGATGTACGGAAGCATGCGCGCATAAATGTGCATATATGGTTGACACTCTGCGCTACGTAGGGTTAGCCCAGTCCCGAAATTTCTCTTATTTAAACGTTAAGAAAACGACCTTTACGGTAGGTAAATTCCCGCAAATCTGGTACTCACACCACCTACACCCTCGTTCTTTTCTTGAAAACGGACGTCTACCACGAAGCATGGTGTTCATTGGTTCGAAGTAAGTTACCGTCTAATCCCGTTATTCCAGTGCGAATCACAGAATGTGGAAAGTGATGTAGATTATTCAGAATTAAAAATAATCCGAAGTGTAATGTAATGGGATCCCCTATTTCTTGTGTTGAACATGTGAACATATCAAGATTAAAAACAGCTGAATGAAGTTGCCTGACAAAGGACACTAGTGATGAGTGATTATCATTTTACCAAGAATTGTTTCGCACTTCTAAGGAATATGGCGATGCAGGATTTGCGGCGTTTCTGGATGACATCTTCACTAATGCTATTTAAAAACGCAAAATTGTGAGGCAGATTAACCGAACAAATCGACGTCCAAACAACAGCATCCTGAAAAGAATGATGCGAAGTAGAAGAACGAGCGCAAGATAATACTTCCTAACTCATGAACTGGGGTGAATTCTGTGAATGTGCCTGGAAGCTAACTGCACCGTCGGACTCAATCGGCTCCAACTCTATGTACTATCGATGCTGTGTTCTTCTTCACCAGTTTTCGCGGGTGAGTAGCTTTGCGAGTTATTTTAGTACTTGGAATTGATCGAGGACAAACACAATGCAACAAACTTCATGAATTTTCCATCCGTCCGGAAAGCACATTAAACATTTGTTGATTTTAAGGATCGTTCAAAATCCTGTAACCGCATTGCAGCGTTTCTCATTCTCTCTGGTAATAAAGCCTTCCCGATTAGGCGTAACATTCGCCTTTTTCGAACAATGGAAGCCCTAATAAACACACCCGAATTTGGTCAGTTAATATCCATGCTTCACATCCTGAACAGTCGCTAGCGTTCGTGGCATGAGTATTCATTTTCGAATCACGTGTTACGGTCAGTCGGCGTTCACAGTTTACTCTCACTTGAATTGTAAACGGAGAACCCATGGATCTCCAAACACGCTTGACTTAAGATTACATTTCACCCACAAATTTACCGACCACTGTTGTTACACAACGACAGGTGGGACATGAGCCAATCGAAGTTAGTCCCTTCTTGGTGTGTGCATTTTTGGAGCCCATAAAAACATTCTGTACGGAGGACGCCCGTTTAAACGCAGAGACATCCAACTAGTTCGTCTAATCTCACACGGTTTGATGTGATAGCGGGGGATGTTTTTGTTTCCTACAGTTGTTTCTTACAGTTCGGAAAGTTTGCTAAATCTGCTATGTAACTGAAAACTTTGGTGGGTTCTCCGCAGCCAAAGAGCAGCCAAGGCGTTTATATCAAAACGCTTCGAAATGTCCAAAAATTAATATGTTGAAAGCCACAAACACCTCTTATAGATACCTTTTTGGAAATGGGCCCGTTTCCGGCTCGATTCTTAGTGCGACTGGCTTGAAATCAATCACTCAATTTAGTACAAAGCTCATATTTTCTTCTGAATGCCAAATTGTTTTGGTGGTCGTTAGGATTAATTTTGTGTTAGTTTGAAAGCATCGATCATCATTAGTCCGAACTACCCAGTCACTCGTATGCGTAAAAAGCCTTCTCTTCATACCTAGACTGAGTTCCTCGCTAAGCCTTTTAGAACCCCGACGTAATGCAACAAACAGCTCATACAATGGAGCTGTGCAAACCCGGGGACGAAGCGGAAGCCCTCATCAATTCTGTCAAAAATGTCTGTTCCTAACAGGCACGTGCAGTGTTGTGTGCTTTTCTAAAATAAAATGAATTCCAAATGGTCCGTATATTGTTCTGATAAAGAAAGCACACGTGTTGTGATTCTCCATCAAGCGAGCAGTCCGTAAGTCGTCGGTAGAAACGAAGGAATTTAGGTTAAACCGTACGTATTCCCATGACTCATCAAACCGCCTTCACAAATGAACTATTGCACGTTAGAGGTACAGGACGAATCAATCGCAGAGGTAGGACAGTTATGTGAGCATCTGTCAACTCAAACACACTGCTCAAATTTCATTTTTTCCCTTCACACTCTTTTCTCTCTAGCCGGTCCAGAGATGCATTGACACAATTAGCTACATCGACTTTGAATATGGTTCCATACAGCCCGGCTCTCTTTCATAGGATGCCTAGTTGAAGTAGACAGGACGGTGTCATTTTGCTCGTCCATGATTATGTGCGTGAAATGGGACAAATCCAGGCCCAAATTATCCTTTCCAGCACGATTATCCAGTCACTAAGATTATTAGGTTTGGATTCTGGTGCGGTACCGCACAAAAATTAAAAACAACGACAAGAGAGTTTGCCAGAGGAGAATACTTGCTCAGAGAGTGACCAATAAAACGCCAAGAGACCCAGTAATGCAAATCGATGATTGGAAATTGCAGAATCGTACCGCACCTAAACTAACACAGCGAAGAGACTGTCTTCCAGGGAAGAAGGATTGACTGCCCAGGAACTGAAAAATGAAACGCCAGGCGACAAAACAGACCGGTTGGCCACACGGTTGAAATACTGGAAAGCGTTCAGCAAATAAATAAAGGTCTCACTTCTGGGTTTCGTTCGACAGCCGCATAATGTTACTTTCAATTACAGGATAAATTGGATAGAAAATTATAGACAGATAAATCAAAGATAAATCAAAGTTACCGAGTAGTTGTGGTGCGACAGTTGATCTACATGTTCCACATATGTGTGTCTTGGGACTGAGGTACAAAACCATTTCGGGGTTGGCCGGGCCCGCCAACCCACAGACTGCGATAGAATTTGTGTGTAGTGTGGACAACAACGTATAATCAACCCCACAATCGAAAGTTGGAGTATGTTAGCAGCCCGGTGGTGGCAGATTGCTACGAAACACCGGCGCAAAAAAGGTCGCAAGTCGCACGTTGGTAAATAGGGCTACTGACTGCAAGGAATGGGCGATAAGCAACCCACGAGCAATGGAGCTTCCGTCGCAATGATGTGAATTCATGTCATCAGTATCCAACATTCTTCAGCGTTTCACGCGAAAAATTCGCTGGCACCCTTCGGCATACAAGGAAAAAGCCAGATGGCAATCCGTGCAGTTCGTTAACACACAGAACTTAGCGATTTCTTGATACAGTTTTCCTCACCAACAGTTGGCACTCTTGAACCAAACTTCGTTTTTGGGAGTGAAACAAGAGGAATAATCCTGCTACCTCAAAATGCCTTTCCGAAACCAGTGCCTAGTGTCATAAAGAAATTATTCTTGAGGCTACACAACAGCTGTACTCTGGACAAGCGAGTGAGTTCGTGCGAGTGCAAAATTTAGAACGGCCCCGCGCTGTCTAAATGGCACCATCTGGTATTGAGCCTGGCTGTCTACGTGGCGCTTGGTGAATACCCATCAAAATCCATCGTGCTTTTATGAGATGACTGAATGCTGGTCACATACGATCGTGCTTCTGAAGCGTGCACGAACTTTCAGCGCGTTTTGCTAAATTCACTGAAAGTTTGACTGGTCTAGATGTTTGCCGGCTTTCCCAGAGTTTAATGGCCTCCGTAATTTTCGATGATTCTAGGGTAATTTTCGGAAACCAAAATTCCTAATCGACACATATACGCTCATTTGCACATTAACTTCGCTTTAACGGGGGACACAAATGAACATAGATAAATCTCTCGATTATACTGGTCTCTTTCAACTGGATTGCAAGTTAATCCGCCTTTTACAATTTTTTTCTAATGAAAATCTCGTTCATCCTGCTCTGTGGCAAGTTATTCGTGGTGTTGTTAGTTTCCCAAGGATAAATTACCTAAACATTGCAGCACCCGAAGATGGCCAGAACACCATATGCAGGAGTATGGTATTTGGCGCAATCGAACTACCCGGAGCAGGCAAAATTTGGATTTCGAAAAGTCGGCCGTCAGAGACCGACCCCAACATTTCTATTGCTCCTGTCTAAAATGTTTTGGGTGCACGGTGCTACGACTGGATGGTTAAGTTCCACTTATTATTTCTGATACACATGAACTCTCGCAGATGTGTGGTATTGCAGAAAAATTCCGGAGACTTGATCTTTACGAGTCCTATTTGCTGGCTCCGTTTGGGAAGGTTGGACTGAATTCCTGCGGATGCTAACAACCTCTGCAGCCAGAGAACTCTATAACTGATGACTGTAAAGTTTATTTGTCATCACTGATTCAAAATTCTGAAGGCTTATGCCACTTTTGACCAGAAACACAGAAATTTGTTGACAAATGGCGGGAACAATGTAGGGCGACTGGACAGAAACTGCGGGAACAGCTGCAATCAACTTGCGGAGCCAAATGAGATAATTGAGAATTTGGTAGATAAAGCTGCATTCTTAGATTCGGCAACAACTGCAATGGACTTGAGGAGCCAAATGAGAGAATTGGGAAGTTGGTATATAAAACTGCATTCTTAGCCGGGCAAAAAAGTCCTTGGGGCATCAATAACAGTGTGGACCATGGAGTATGGCCAAATTGGCTGCATACTATTCGGGCCGAGAGGTGCTTAGCGAAAGTTGTAAAAAATAAGTCGGTATTTCGTGGATAACTGGGGCTGTACAATGATACAACTTCAATGCAAAGAAGTTTGATATTGGCTTAAAAAGCTCAGAAGCCAGTTTTAGACAAGTGTGTCTTGATTCCATTTAAAAGGCAACCAGCTGCAAGTTCATCATTGTAGTCAAGTTCATGTAGACATTCAAGCTGACGAAATTCGGCTTGATGATGTGTGGCAACTAGGTCGGTACTCGTTGGGGCAAATCGAGGTAAATATGTTTACCCCAGACGCAACACTTATCATGGGATTGCTGAAAACCCTTTACAACTCATATTTCGTTCCCTCATGTTTCGGTATCAGTCACTGGGGTTCCCTCAACCTCAGTTTCTATGTGAAACCAAGTTGGACACACTCAGTTGCTCATCAATTCGCCTTCGACAGGAGATTCAGATGAATCCAACTAAATGACTCGCTTGTGATAGATTTCGGTTGGTAATATATTCGAGACGCTAGGCTGTTGTATACTCATAAATTTGCTAAAACCCTTGGGCAGCTCATGACAGCTACCGCTATTCTTGGGGTTCCTGAGATCCCGTCGTCTCTATGTTCCTTGTTCCGTCAAAGTGAACCACTCTAACGCGAGATTCAATTGAATCTCCTTTCAAAATCGAATTCGTGTGCAAATGAGACTAGTTCTCGAAATATTATTACTTTAGTTAACCAGCTCAATCGTGAATACATCTACCAATTTTTCACAGGTGGCATGCCATGTCGGATTACAGTCCCCTTTGTACGTATATGTCGTCGTCGAATCAAAATGGCCTGACAAAGTACAGATGTGATTTTCCAGCGTCGATTTCAGTAGTAGTGAACTTTAACCGGACACTTATCCCTGTTTTGTGAGCACGCATTTGTGAGGATTGCCAATTAGGATGAAACTGTAGATCACTAGATTTTCAGCTGAAATTGGCTTCGCTGACAAGTTAGAGAAAGGACGAATCCGGGGAATTTCGAAATTGCTTTCTATGAAGTGATGGGAAGTGGTCACTCGAGAATCCAGGTAACACGTGACCAGATGACGTGGTTTTCCGTTAATCAAAATGAGCGGTGTCATAACCTGTATCCGGTGAGAGCTAATCACATCGCTGACTTGACAGTGAAGCGTTGAAACCACCAGCCGGTCAGTCATGGGTTCGTTTAAGAACTATCCCGACTTCCTCTGCGAATGATCTCCGGGAAATATGAAATAGCTTTACAGTGAATTTCGTCCTTTTGGCGCAGACTGCCTTTACGTACAAGCAGAAATCTTCCCGAGATTTTTCATACTATCAACAACTGGGGACTGCATCTATCCCGAGTGTAATACTGTAATTCATGGGCAGTTAAAACGTACCGTCTTATAGCAGTTCAACTCAAATTATCGTCTAACATAGAACATCAAAATACATTGCGCGTGGTGTCGAAATGTACCATGCCCTAAGATATTTCTGGGTATTTTTTCAAGAATGGAATATGGTCTTTTCGCCAGGGGACATATTCTTCCCAATCTAGCGGTAACTTTTTGTTTCCACTTTACATCTCATTCATGATTATTGAAGGCTTGGTTTTTCACTCCTTTCGGGTTACTTCGTTCGCGACAGTTCGACGATCAGATGCCATAGGGAAACCGAGTATAATTTGGTTTTATAAACACTAGCCGTGATGTCCCTTTATCTCTTCCTATGGTGTACAATGTAAGTGAACCTCATTGGTGCTGGAACGCATGTACAGTGCTTCCCGGTTCAACTCCTGAGCGAAACGTTGGGTGAAATTTCCTTTTCGTTCACAAAAGCACGTTTTTCGTGCTCTATCGAATTAACCAGGTGGATCTGAAAATATTGCAATACAGCGTATTCAAACTGATTCTTTCATCATCTATTCAAAGATGAGTAGTTTATAGTGATTCAGTTTATTATTCGATACCCAGCGCGGATATCCCGCCTTCTCTTATCATACTCACAGAAAGATAACTGCGCCGCCAGGGAAAAGACTAACTTTTACTAAATTAGTTTCCTTTCAGCAAGGTGGCCAAAAATGTCTCAAATAACTACCACTAGAGAGAGTAGGCGTGTCGTTCTACTTGCTGGTTTAATTATGTGTTCTTTCCCAGTACGGTGGACAAGTTTCCTCGTACTTTCCTTCCTCATTCTCCTAGCTCCTCCGGACACAAGGTTGGTGCCGGCTAGAAACCAATTTCCTAATTAACTGCAAGCCGCGAGTATAAATTATGCATGCCGTGCTGGAACGCATGTACAGTGCTTCCCGGTTCAACTCCTGAGCGAAACGTTGGGTGAAATTTCCTTTTCGTTCACAAAAGCACGTTTTTCGTGCTCTATCGAATTAACCAGGTGGATCTGAAAATATTGCAATACAGCGTATTCAAACTGATTCTTTCATCATCTATTCAAAGATGAGTAGTTTATAGTGATTCAGTTTATTATTCGATACCCAGCGCGGATATCCCGCCTTCTCTTATCATACTCACAGAAAGATAACTGCGCCGCCAGGGAAAAGACTAACTTTTACTAAATTAGTTTCCTTTCAGCAAGGTGGCCAAAAATGTCTCAAATAACTACCACTAGAGAGAGTAGGCGTGTCGTTCTACTTGCTGGTTTAATTATGTGTTCTTTCCCAGTACGGTGGACAAGTTTCCTCGTACTTTCCTTCCTCATTCTCCTAGCTCCTCCGGACACAAGGTTGGTGCCGGCTAGAAACCAATTTCCTAATTAACTGCAAGCCGCGAGTATAAATTATGCCATAGTTACTCAGAGCTAACCGATTAGGGTGATTCTGCAATTCCTTGTTTCCCTCTCAGTTCTCAGTCGAACGAGGCGGCTGCAGCCTTCCGTAACACAGGATCCTTTCTTTGAAATTGTGCCAAACTTCCGGAATTCAGTTCAATGCTTAAGCTTTTTGGCACCAATCTTGATCTTGGGGCCTCAACTTCATGCACTGGGCTTGACAGCCAATCAGTCAATTTGTTCTCTTTCTCTGCCAAGTTCGGGAATGTGACGCCGTACTCATCCAACTGCAGCACCCAGCGCGCAAGCCTTCCGTGAGGATCAAGGGGTTATGACCACTTTTGTCACGGAATGTTTGTTCAAGCAGGTAAGTTCCTGACTTGTCCACGGTCCGGACGATCGTTCAATGGTTGAGTATTTCTGCTCAGCGTTGAACATCACACGATTGACATATTCTTTAGCTCCATCCCTATGATCGCGATCACGTGCGTCCGTTGCAGCGATGAACATCCTTTCGACCCCGGGCAGTTTGAAGGTCCGTTGTTACTCCAGCATCCGGCTTTTAAACGTTTGAAATTTTCATGTGTTCCCTTGGTCCATTCGTAATCCTGATTTTGCCCAAGATAATTGAACAATGGTGAAGCAATCGTGTTAAAATCCTTGGAAAGCTGGCTGTGGTATGCTGCTCGTCCAGGAAACTGATTTAGTGACCGCTCTAAATTAAGAGCAGATCTTTACCAGTTTCTCTGTCAGTGGAATGGCCTTTCCGTGAGCAGCTTTTTGCTCATGTGAGCTACATTGTGTTGTTCGTTTATGCAATAAATGCCACATTCCTGGAAGAGACCCTAATTTTATTCGAGAGAGCCTTTTCTCTGAGAGTACATTTATTGTTCTGTGAATAAGACAAAACTCGTGAACGTTTGATACGCAGATATGGAAACGTCAGGTAAATCACTATAAGCTGCTTACATTGTATGAGTAGGTGAATGAGCGATTACTTTTCACAACTACGTCGGTGACTGTAACGAGGAGGCTTTTCGCAATGGCATTTTTGTATTGCTGTTATCGATTTTCAGCCACTAATTTTTTGAAAACATCGGGCTGTCACGCACACCCGTGAAAGTTTTGTTTGCTTCTCCAGTGCACCATACGCATCGTCAAATCACGTGCGATAATTACCAAACTTTGCACTATTTGACGTCAACCTTACCCTCTTGCCTCGTACAATACACAGCGGTTCTGGAGTGAAAGGGTCAGAAAAACGTAAGTGACGTGATATAATTTCGTGATAAGGTGAATTATGAAACTTTGTGAATACGAGCGTGTTATTGTTTGTTGAGAGGACTTGTTGCAACCAAAGTACGCATTCACGCTATCAGAAAAAAAACCACGCGTAAAGGTAATTTTCGACTCATTCATTTGTGGAAGTGAAACTTTTAAAACTCTTCCTTTAACCACATGGTCCTTGAGTAATGTTTGGTTGAATGCTGCGTCCAACACTGAGGCGTTATGTAGCACCATGCAAATGAGCATTCTTCAGGATAGGTGAGATCATATGCAGTTCGTGATTAAAAGAGATACCTGGCTTCCAAACTTTACAGTGCCTTTCTGATTTCACTTTATCCTTTTGTCAGGATTATGAAGGGTTTCATTATCTATTCTATACCAGCTTCACTCTTCGCAAAAGCGGGACAACAAGTGGTATACGAGAGACAGAAAATAGGTGAGCGTTCCGAACACCAGGCGGTGTGTCGAGGGTGCGTTTCATGGGATTCAAACGGTTTAAGTGGAGCAGATAGACTGTGTCTCGCGGCTTCGGTTTCAGGACAAAATTCTGATAAGAAAATATCGACTCAGTTCTCCTTTTGTTAAAGGGAGGAAGGTATTCGTGCATTCGATTACAGCTCGTGGTCTGTTGGATTAAATTCTCTTGCGTAATGTTAAATTTTACCGCGATAAACTGTTTTCATACACGAACTTTTAAAACTCGGTGGATTTTAACTTCGAGGACACGTGAACGCGAAATGGCATACCTCGGAACCTCATGGAATATACGTCACCATAAAGTATGGTTTGTTTCGTTGTTTAGGTGCGAGACGTGGGCCCCAAGACGTCTTCGGTTCATCTATGTATGTTATCTCAGAACTAAAGCTAGTGTGAACTGATGTCTGCGAATGCACAACGGGACAAGTTCCAAAAGAATGTTCAGTGGGCTGCAGAGAAGGTAATCGAAGAGTGTCATGGTAAGAACGAGATTTCTTGAAGTCCCTGCATGTCCAGCTGGAACCAAATAGACAATATGGCAACTTTTATGGCACACACAAGCTTTGTCAATGCTGACTGGAAGCATTTTCTTCCTAGATTACAAACTGTTAAGGAGGAACTACTTAAGATCGCTTGGTTTTCAGATTAACGCAAATTACTGCCGAAATTCATTATCCTGTAAACCAGTTTGCGGTACGTAGAACATCATCAAACTATCCCTAAATTTCTCTGAATATTTGAAACGGAGCAATAAATCTCATGTGCATTTTTATGCCATGAACGCATCCCAAGCAACCAATTGATGTAAAAAATTTAGAAATAGGTAGCATCTTGAGTTTAGCAATTTCGCAATTGTGTTCAATGTTCCATGTGTTTCTGTTTAGCAATATATCTTTGTCTCTATAATTGCTTATCTGTATGTATGTATGTATGTATGTATGTAAGTATGTATGTATGTATGTATGTATGTAAGTATGTATGTATGTATGTATGTATGTATGTATGTA
>NW_008752479.1:3996-5540 GCF_000715545.1 Opisthorchis viverrini | reverse complement strand
TGAACGCCAATGATATCACTAAGTCGCCTTCTCATTCGGCATACTTAGTCTATCACAGATGGGGTCAAATGGGCCCCAATCTGGAAGTGTAAAAGCACTTGTAAATTTTCATGAAAATTCTCAATTCACTACTGTCTTGCCAAATGGGGTTCACCTCAGTGTTAATGGAAATACTGACTGGGCACGGATAATACATCTTTCTTAGAAGCAGGAACACGACATGTGTAACACTAGGCGAAGCCTACTTGGCTTGCAATTTCCGATGCAGTTTTTGAATGATGTACTGTCCGCTGGGGCAGACGGGAATGAAAGGACATCCAAGTAGCGATGACGTGCCCCCGGAATGAATGTCCAATCAACCGAATTTGCTGCACATTGTTTTGTGCTTCATTTCAGCAGATTTACTGAGACGAGATCCATCACCACCATCATCAACATAACCATCATCATCAATGTGTGAGTTCAAAATTCGTTTGAATTTTTATTCAATAGTAAAGCATCAAAGTCGATAGGAAAATGAATTATGCTGGCCTACCCTGATCAGTCCGGTGCGCTCACAGCTCCAAACTTTCATTCAGGCGATCCAAATCGAAATGTAAAAAAACAACTCTACCAACAGCCATTCAAGGGCATGATTTGCAACCTATTTGACCAATGACGGTTTGAATCAGGCGGTCCTCATCATAGAGGATAAATTACACCAAGATCAGCGGCCAAACTCATCGGGAGGATTAAGAGAGGCATTTTGGACGCATCAGTCTAAATAAAACCGAGAAAACTGAACTATGGTAGGTCTCATAAGATACCGGTGCAAACCCGGCTTGCGATTGGAATTAGGGAGCCTGACCGACTTTCTGACTTTAAAAAATTTAGGTGGCTTGGCCATGTCGTCACGCCTTCGGCAGTGTAAATATTTATTCAAAATAATAACGAGTAAAATTTTTTATTTTGAACTTGGTTATTTTGTTTCTATTTATTTATTTTATTTATTTGTTCAATGTTATTTATTTATTTTTCTTTTCATTTATATCTGTTATCATTTAATTCATTTTTTGTTTTCGATTTATCTTTGTTGTTATTCATTTGTTTATCTATATTTTGTGTATAATAGAATGATGTGACTCTCATTTGTGGATCATCGATTTCCGCCGTCCACTGCTTCGCGAACAGTACAATGAAGTCTATGACCAGATGTATTCTACTAGATTTATTTATGTGGTCATAGTTCTGTCTGCGTATGAGTTCGTCTGACTTGGATAACGTGATTTTCCAGTTCGCGGGATTAGCAAACCGGAGAAAGAGATGTCATCGGTTGAAGTTTCAAACTGAAAAATAAATTTTTTTCATGCATACACCTAGGAGGCGGTGGTGCCAGATGACAGCATACATTCATAACCTCTTGTTTCTAGGTTCTAGGAGCTATAATGTGACCAACGAGCAATAGGCAATTCAAAACATCAAGTATTTCAGGCAACGCATACGCAATTGACCCAGCATTTCGGTTTTTCTGTAGAGTATAATGACCTTGGAATATTCCAAAAGGC
>NW_008752479.1:0-1630 GCF_000715545.1 Opisthorchis viverrini | reverse complement strand
GCCAGCAAATAAGCTACTCTTCAAGGCCGCTTTAAACTTTCTGCCCATTAACAGCGGTCCTACTGACAACGTATTCATCTTCTACTCTGGCCATGGTGGGATTTCCTTCATTACCTTCCTAAATGAATATATAAGTTTAGTTAATTTTGGTAACCACGGTTTTAGCACTCAGTTTTCTTAGTTGGAAGCTAAATGGAGAACGGATTGAAAGCGCTTACGTAAGCATGTTGGTGCAATGGCATCGGTAATTCTTTATAAAAGGGAGTTCATAATCAAGCTGTTCTACACATCAACCGGAAACAATCTACGATGTTCGTACGTCATTCTCAAGAGTGCTATCCCCAGCAATTCAAGTTTGATAGGTCTCGTCAAGCTGTTTTGAATCACACCGTCACATAGATCTCGTTTTACAAAGTTCAAGGACTTTTGACTCACATGATTACTCAGTCGATCTATTCAGACTGCTGAGCAAACGTAGATAACATAAACCGAGAAAATGGTCGCATCCGGTCACTCATGAGTCGTAGGTGATACGAAGGACTGGCCAGCCGAATTCTTCCTGACCAGACAACACACTGCTTTTCGCTTCCAGAGAGACAGAACGAATCTTTAATAGTATGAAGCGTTTGTATTTGTGTATCAAGAAACCAGCCTGTGACGGAAAGCCGGGAAGCAATGTACAACTGTTCCAGCCTTATTGGGAGTCATCCATTGTTGATAGATGCAACGTGTAAACGTTCGACCACTAGTGACCAACCAAAAGTCTGATTTATCCGCACCAATTCAGTACATAACGTGGCTCATTCTTCAATCTAGGGATCCACATCACTGGTGGCTGACTCACTGAGTGACTCGTCTGGAGCTCACGACAGCTGTGTGCCATGAGGTTGAACGATACCCTCGCCTACATGCATNTTTTTAAGTAAATCCTATTCAACGCCATTGCTTGGTTATTCAAAATTGACACTAGCTAGGCTTGTTTATCTAGATGGCTGTTCTGGCTATCTAGGCGAACTTCGCCTAAGGAACCTAAAGTTCCCAATCGACTATTCTCAACCTTGAGGGCCACGTTTCAAGGTTTACGTAAAACTTTCATCCGGCTAGATACACTCACTTTTATTACGGACTGGTTTTTCACAAGTGATAATTTGTGACTCACCATTTCACCGTATTCCATCACGTGACTACTTTTCGTCCCATTTTTCACATCTTCATACTGTGGACAGAGTGTGCACATTTTCAGGTCTTTCTGCGCGGCTGTTAGAATTAAGGACAAAGAGAAACAATGTGAAGCTGACCAGTGCAACATCACGAGGGTTAAGACATACGAGGTATTGAATGACACATACTACTGATGAACCCTGGAGGACTCCAATATTCCAGGACACAATACACATACGACACACGACAGTAAGATCATGCTCCATGAGAACAACGAAAGAGAACACTAGCGATCCACTGTCATACAAGCATAAAAATTTACATGTAATGGGAAAGTGAAGGATACTGGGACAAAAAGTAGATCATAGGGCTGGCCTTCGCCACGGACAACTTGGAAGCTGATATCTACGAACGGAGAACGGAGGAACGCCATCTTGTTATACGACCAACAAACGGAACATTTTCAGAT
>NW_008752478.1:35379-36911 GCF_000715545.1 Opisthorchis viverrini | reverse complement strand
AGATGCTCTCACATTCTCATCTTCATGTTAGTCCTCCTAGTTTGTACTGAGAACGAAAATTTCGGCAGAATGCACGAAAACCCTCCTTAAACATTCTTGTAATGTGTGTGTCTTTTCCGTTTTGCATTTAACTCTTAAATTTTCACTCGAGCTCTTGGTAAGATCTCCGCGAATCTGCAGCCCCATTGTTTTAACTCCTCGGAATCCGCAAAGGTTGTTTAAAACCAAGCTGTCTGTTTATCTTCAGAACCTTTCAGATAAATGCTGGGTGGTTTTGTATAATCGATACTAATCGATACCGATCGATACTACACTACATACGGTGCATGCATTCAGGCTTTTGTCCTGGTAACTTATTAAAATTTAGCTGATTGAATGACAGAACCATGTGGAAGTAAAATCAGAATGCAGCGTTTCAGACAAACGGAAGTATAGTGCACCTCCCCCCAAATTGATAATTAAATGCCCCCTCCAAAGAAAGACGTCATAAATCTACAGACTGAAGAGCAAATGCTGCATGTTCTCATCGACTGTGCGGCTCTTTTCGTAGCAAGCAGCGAAGCTGGGCATGACTCACGCCGTCCTTACTTGACATTCACTGCCCCACTGGATAGATGAGTGCTGAAGCACAGTTTCGAAACTACCCGTAATAGTTAAAAGTTTCTGTGACGCCTCATTGACACGTCATGAGGTTTATCTCGAAACTCTTCTGCAAATGGATTCCGAGATTTACATTCGGAAGGATCTATCATTCGGAGGAGAGTTTGACAAAGACATCCGGAAAACTCTGTTATACTACAAAGTTTCTGAGGGTGCTTCGAATGAGTGAACATGATGTGCAAGTCACGTTGGGTATTGATTTACACGTGACCAGTGTTATCATTTCACTGGCTTTGAAATGAACGCCGCATTTTGCCGAAAACCGGTTCAGAAGAATTCTTTTCATTTGGTTGACCGTGCCAGGATTATTTTTGTTGGAAAGATGATGGCTAACAGCCCACTGGATGCGAAAGTTATGCAAACGCCAGCATATTACTTCGCTTTATTAGATATTCGCCTGCCTCATCTTCGCCAGTCTTGTTAATGACGCCTAAAACACAATGAGTGGGACCAAAGCTCCTTTGGGCTAAGAAAATGAAATCCGGGTAGTGTGAGGCGAGTTGGGAATTTCGTGGAGATGTCGCTATGTTATTAAAGCAAACTTCGGTTGGAAAGCTGGAAAGCACTGAGAAATAACATCAGGGCGTATACCACGAAAATAAGAGCGTTTTGAACCCACGACATCTCGTCTGATAGTTTGAACATGGACGGCTGGTCAGCATTTTGATTCGCTGTCATTTGAATCGGATGCAGTAACACTCACTCTTCAGTCACGAGATACACATCACGTGGCTCCAGAGTCATGTGTTGACTGGCTCCTCCGGGAACACTTTTCAGATGGAAGTTTGGGTTTTATTCATCTTCTGGGTTGAACGGTTAGGTATTCGAACTAACAATCGGGAGGTCGTGAGTTCGAAGCCCCCCCCCCCCCC
>NW_008752478.1:26878-29253 GCF_000715545.1 Opisthorchis viverrini | reverse complement strand
TCGTGCATTCCGCCAAAATTTTCGTTCTCAGTACAAACTAGGATGATTAACATGAAGATGAGAATGTGAGAGCATCTCAAAGGAAACTACTCACAATTGTATAGATGCAAGGCCCTACTCATATGGTTGCTGAAAAATCTCTGACAGCCCACGATTGGTTTCGTTCTTCTTGAGGCACATCAGGTAGGCACGACCCCCGAGTCTCCGTCAACTTTTTGTTTTACTTGAAACCAAACTGCTCGAAATAAGCGAAGTACACTTATTTGCGAAAAAATTGGTTTTGCGAGAGACTTACCTGGAACCCAGGCGAATCTCTCGTTTATGATGTCTTCAAGCATACATATATCGCGCTGTCACGATATCTCGAATATCGTACCCCTACTGAAACATGAGATGGCCTGGTGCAGCACATTCAGTTGCTTAGAAACGTCATGAACGGGTTGCTGACTTCCGACGTTCAACGCGCAGTCTTTTGACGAAAGTGTCATTCGACACAGTGCTCTGACCTTCACAATATTACAGTTGTACACTCCAAGAAAGCGCATTCCACACTTCTCCTACCGTTGTTGTGATAAACACTGGTTGACCTACGACAGTCTCTCACTGTAAGAAAACGCTGTCAAGGAAACTAAAATAGCCTCTAGTAGGAATACTACTAACATTAGGAAAAATATTCGGCGAGGAAGTTTGGTGTCAAGCTGAAGTGGTTTTACCCTGATAGCGAAAGCAATCACACCGCTTGATCGCAATCGACTTAATGACTAACTGGTCGGATGTGCAACTTTCCAGGTGAAGTCCTAAGAAGCGAACGGAACAAAGGGAAGACTGATTTGTCCTAAGATGTAAACGTTGCTCTTTAAATCCCTCTCGTTAACAAGACCTCGATGATTGGGTGTTGAGGATTATGGTATTCAGGGAAACGCATTCGACACACTCGAATTGCTGGAAAACTGGTCCCCCACACAGACACAAGACGGTGCCAAGACAGAAATGGTTGCCTCCGGAAGTTTGGATAAGTTGACGTGAATGTTAAAATCACCGTTTTCATTAGACGCTCTGAGTGGGTTATCATGGCCCTGTTTCAACTGTCTTGGTAGTTTCCAGCTCATTCGGGTGACAGATTTTAGAGTGGACTAATGTCGCCTGATGGACCACATTTGACTCGGTTTCGTTAGCATATCGAATCTAAGGAAATTGCGTACTGAAGTGACTTTTCGGGATATTCGTCTAATCTTTATTCAAACAGGATTTCCGGGACTCTCACTGCAGTAAACCACGATACCACACAAGCGTAGTCTTGATGACGAATCAGCCCTCTGTTTGTCGTGAATGAACGATACTCAAATACAAACTGACACTAAGGAAAACAGCCGTCGTGTACATTTCAATATTTCGCAAAAAAAGAACTCCCAAACAGTGTCATGGTCTGTAACCCGGTGTAATGAGGAAAGCCCTTCGTCGTGAAGTTACAAAGCATTGGACTGGAAAGTAAACATCTCACTTTCACATGATTTTTAAAAAATGAACACTCACACGCGTCTTCTCAAATTTTCTGGGATATTCATTGACTATCACGCAATNTGCTGACCGACTGCAAGGGTTTACGCAAGTGCCCTGGTGTTTGCTTCTTTCTCTTTCGTATATTCTATACTATACTATATGCTACACATATATACATTTATACAGTATAGTATATTTAGCATACATATTATAGTATAGTATAGCATACTACAGACAGTATAGTACTGTATATAATACAGTACAGTGTACGTGTACTATGCTGTACTATTCCCAGACAACATCAAGTTTTGTTTCAACAGCCAGCAAGATGTCCATACTCACAATAGTGATGTGGTCCATCTGACCGCTCCAATAACACGGTTGCTGGTCAAGAAGCCCAATCGATAGTTCCGTTAGACTGGTCGCACCCACCTGCTCGCTAAAGGCCACTCAGCAGAAAGCATCACGGACCAAGTGAGCTTCGAGACTACACATGGCCCAAAATATGGCGTGCTCTAAAGAGGCATTACACCTTTGTCGTAGTGTCCAGTGTGTCCTGGTCGAAAAAAACGTCGCTAAACGGATTTTCGAACAAGTCAAAGGGAACAGCTGGGATAGCTATTGAACAAGCAAGCTTTTCAACAGATAAACCCCAGTGCAGAGAACGAAGTAGTTTGAACGAACTCATGTATGTTACCTACTTGAAACCAGAGTTGGTAGGCATCTTGTTCGATCTCAACAGTAGAAGATATCTTCTTGAAACACTTCATTGCATTTGCACCTGATCGGGATGATGCATGGGTGTTTACACAATCAGGTAATTAGTTTCTCTTCTCTCGGGAAGGGCCGTCCCAAAAAACGTTTATTGTTGTCGC
>NW_008752478.1:7807-24719 GCF_000715545.1 Opisthorchis viverrini | reverse complement strand
GGCACCTGGACATTTATAGTCTGAGAACCATGCACATAGGTGGCTTTACAATCTGAGTGTTGTATGCACTGGGTGAGTCAATCAAATCGCGAAAGTGCCAACACATTCGCATGCACAGACCTGAATATTCAGGTGCCTCCATCGTGCGCCTCAGGGGTCTGGGTTTCGAATTTGCGCACGACGGTCCCGTAATTCGGCAATCTGGTGTGTTAAGACCGGAATAACTGCCAAAGGACCGGTGGATGAATAGATCGTTTAGGTGTAGCACCCTTTCGGTGCCTAGCTGCGACGCCACGAGAGCTGAGATAATGCCAGATTGCGCAAGCCTAGACAGGGGAAGTCGAGATGCAGAAACCAAGTTCGAACCACGGGCTTCCGTCCAATAAATCCGCGCTTTGAGTCATCCTGCTCTTTGAAGGGTGAATAACGGGGATGATTTGAGAATAAGTTCTATCAATTTCTGGTGGATCTCCGTTTTCTTTCAGATTGATTATGTGAGCTTCATGCAGGTTTAGTCCTCCACGAAATGAGATACCCTGGTCTCAATTGGTTGCCAACTCAACAATCGGTGAAGCGAATTTGAACTATACAGCTGTTTCATTCTTTTGAAGAATCTTCAGCAGTGCGAATCCCACGAAACTCAGGGTTTCGAAACCACGATATTACGACCAGTGGTTAGACTCTTAGCTGTTTGGCCACGAGTGGCTGATTGGCAGTGTGAGTAGCTCTCACTTTGAAATGACACAACGCCACTCATCCTTCACTAAGTGAAGTCACATCACGTGGTCACGTGCTGACGGGCCAATCGAGTGACAACTTTTCAGAATGAAGTCCCACGGCTTCTCGGCTTTCTGTTTCAACTCTTGGGTCCCAATGTCATATCAGTACACTCCGGACAACAGTGTGACTCACGGTTTTAGCAAACAAGCGGGGACATGCCGCATGTGACTGAGTGATTTCTAGTATACTACAAGTAATCGAACACGATGAATATTCCACCATCTTCCGACCTGTTTCACTAGACGAATCTCGTGGTTATTATCCATATCTTCAGCGTGGTTTAGGGACCCTGGCTTCCTGAAAGAACCGGAAATATTCTCGGAGGGGCTTCTACAGTGTCAACTGTCACTCAAAATATGACAGATCAAGATGTATCCCCATGACAAGTGTTTATCTCCTCCCGCTTTGGGCGATGAGTAAGCAGCGACAACAAAAAACGTTTTTTGGGACGGCCACTCCCGAGAGAAGAGAAACTAATTACCTGATTGTGTAAACACCCATGCATCATCCCGATCAGGTGCAAATGCAATGAAGTGTTTCAAGAAGGTTACTTCTACTGTTGAGATCGAACAAGATGCCTACCAACTCTGGTTTCAAGTAGGTAACATACATGAGTTCGTTCAAACTACTTCGTTCTCTGCACTGGGGTTTATCTGTTGAAAAGCTTGCTTGTTCAATAGCTATCCCAGCTGTTCCCTTTGACTTGTTCGAAAATCCGTTTAGCGACGTTTTTTTCGACCAGGACACACTGGACACTACGACAAAGGTGTAATGCCTCTTTAGAGCACGCCATATTTTGGGCCATGTGTAGTCTCGAAGCTCACTTGGTCCGTGATACGTTCTGCTGAGTGGCCTTTAGCGAGCAGGTGGGTGCGACCAGTCTAACGGAACTATCGATTGGGCTTCTTGACCAGCAACCGTGTTATTGGAGCGGTCAGATGGACCACATTACTATTGTGAGTATGGACATCTTGCTGGCTGTTGAAACAAAACTTGATGTTGTCTGGGAATAGTACAGCATAGTACATGTACACTGTACTGTATTATATACAGTACTACACTGTGCTGTAGTATGCTATACTATACTATAATATGTATGCTAAATATACTATACTGTATAAATGTATATATGTGTAGCATATAGTATAGTATAGAATATACGAAAGAGAAAGAAGCAAACACCAGGGCACTTGCGTAAACCCATGCAGTCGGTCAGCACAATTTGAAAGTTTGCGAACACATGGACGGATTTTGACAAAATCGACTATTGCCAATCATTGAAATCTCGTAGACTGCGGCTTATATTTGGAGCTCTCAGTGGAGTATGCGGGAGACTGACTCACCGTTTCTGATATGCGCCTAAGCAGCGAGCGAACAGGTCACTCGCTATGCAAACTGACACTTGCTTTAGGAGAAAAATTGGATCAGAACCAAAAGGATACACGTTAGTCAACCAGTGATTGAATTCGGCCACTATCTGATGGAGTTTTCGTCCCTCCAGTGAAGCCAATGTATTCTGGAGAGACGAAAACGGTGTATAGATGTTCCATCGCGAAAAAGCGTACTTGTTTTAGTAAAGTTCATTACACTAATATTAGTAGTGTGTTGCAAGTCTCCGGAAAATGTGATCCGTTGTTAAAACGAGAATGGGAATCGCGACAGAAGACATTGGTCACGTTGCAAAAAAATAGATATTGCGCAACAAACTAAACAACGGAAGTGTGTCGGACATATTTGGTGCATGCGACCGAAATACTGAACAATAGATCACTTGAACTCAAATTGGACTGTTTTCGAGAAATACACTTAGTTGAAAATCAATTTGGTTTCCACGAGTGACTCAACTGAATCTTTCATTTATGATATGCTACAACTGAACGTGCTGCACACGACTCTAAGTAGTTTCCTTTATGAAAATAAACTGCGATATCTCGAATATCGTGCCAACTAAAACATGAGGCGGCCTGCATGTAGTACATTCAGTTGTAGAATAACATAAACGAGAGGTTCAGTTGAGTTTCTCGTGAAAACCAAGTTGGTTTGCAAATGAGTGTATTTGTAGCAATCAGTCCAATTTGGGTCCAGGTAGAACATAAGGTTGACGGAAACTCGGGGACTTCGCCTACCTGATGAACCCCAAGAAGGGCGAAACCGAGATGTAGCCCAGTCAACTCCAGGGAATAAACTATTAAAAATAGAAGGCGCTGGGATAACCAGTCAACTCAACGGAAAACAGACCACAACGCTGCAACGATCACGAGCGGACCAATAAATTCACGAGCTATGCTATCCCTCAAACTAGCCAGTTACGTTAGAAGATAACGGGAACTCTACAGCTGCTATATAAACTCACTCAGGCAAAGGCGATGTCTCCTCGTATAGTAACGAAACGTTTGCAAGTCAATTGCCAAGCACGGTGAAACAGATCAGCAGCCAATTCTTCTTTGTACAACTGTACACTCGCTTTCCGATTGCCTCGCTACTGATTCGCAGACACCAGCCTGCATGGGCTACTTTTCTGAAGCAACGGTTGTCGAGTACCTGCAGGCGTCTGATCTCTGCACCTCAAAGAAGCAACATAGAAACAAACAGCTCTTACTGTAACCTGACACACCCGTCTCTTGAGGTTCATAGTATGCGGCTTTACCATCGTGGATTTCCCAAATAAGAAAAGCTCGAACTGAACCTTGAAGGTTCGTGCGCTGCGCGCATTTATCACTTACATTAGCAGCTAGTATAACTTATGAGGCACCTTAAGTGCTCCACAAGTTTGAGTACCTCTCTTTGGATTGTAAGTGACGCGTTCAATGAATGCCTTCCACTGTGCGAATTGTATGCCAAGGGATGTGTTGTATCGTGGGTAGCCGTCTTTTTGTTACGCCTGCACTGAGCCTGCCAGGCTACGCAATAAGGAGAAGACGGAGAACTTGGGAGACGGCTGTATTGTCAGGACAAAACATACAGAGCTTCTGCGTAGATATATACGATGACTAAATGGCCAAATATCGTCGTTCACTTGTTCGCTCTGTACAGCCAATGTCGGTGTTCCGGTCGTGAACGATTTCAGCCCCACTCCACTGGTCTTATGTTGCTAAGCTGTGTTTGGTGAGTTCCGCCAAATCACCTGCTTTCCGAACGTGTCGTGCTGATGGTGACCTTGGGGGCGCGGGTACTTTTTCCATGTCTGGGCGCGTCTTGACAGGATGAGATGAGTTTGGTCATTTTATCGAGGAGGTAGTTAGACACCAGGCGTTTGAAGACTTTCCGACGTTCATTCATCAAAGGCGAATTCTGTGTTATTAATGGAAGTTTCGTTCTGGAAGGGGAGCTAATCCAAACTGAAGAGCCGACAGGCACTGTACAACATGTTCACCCTTACTGGGTATCATCTTTAATGCTAATCTCACGGAACTCCTTCGGGGGGGCTTCGAACTCACGACCACCCGATTGTTAGTTCGAATACCTAACTGTTCAACCCAGAAGATGAATAAAACCCAAACTTCCATCTGAAAAATGTTCCCGGAGGAGCCAGTCAACACATGACTCTGGAGCCACGTGATGTGTATCTCGTGACTGAAGAGTGAGTGTTACTGCATCCGATTCAAATGACAGCGAATCAAAATGCCAATCATGCCAACTGAAACATGAGGCCAGCTGGTGCAGCACATTCAGTTGCTTCGAAACACCATAAACGAGAGATTCAGCTGGGTTTCAAGTGAGTCTCCCGTCAAGACCAAATTTCTAAGCAAATGAATGCATCTCCCTAATTTCGTGCAGTTTGGGTTCAAGTAAAACATAGGGTTGAAAGGAACTCGGGCGCTGCGCCTAGTTGATGAGCTCCAAGGAGGGCCAAGTTGGCCGTGGGCTATCAAAGATTTCAGCAACGTTATAAGTAGTGTATTACATCTACAAAATGTTAGTTGTGTTTGCAGGTGCGATGTAATTGGACACTGCCACGAATTGCGTTTGTGGCAATTCGGCAAGTCTGTAGAGCTTTCAGAAGCGCCTAATCAATCTGTTGCTTGCCAAGTTTCCCTTTCACGAACAAATTAATAGTTGGTTGAACTGGGGACTCAGTGGCAATCTACACAACTGCGCACTGGCAGGTTCTCTTCGCTTGTGAAGTGAGGTTCATAGGTCAACTGCCAAACTCTGTGAACACATCCTCTATTGTCGGATCAAACCCTAATGGAGTTTGTATCTTTTGAGCAGATGTGCAAAAACATACTTTTAATGATATGATATGACGTCCAGCTTTTTCAGTGCGCCAAGTTGCTGAAAATTGCCCTTCTTCGTTCTTTTCTGGCACCAGCTTTTGGAACGAACGTGAAGATTTCACTGGGCATTCTCGATGACTAATCGAACTATCTGAAGTTGAATTTGACAGCCGGAAGATACCCTGGTTACCGTGAGGACTTCCTGAGGATAGTGTTTCCAAATGTTTGTGATCTGACCAAAATTTAACGGATTGCTTTCCGGCTGGAAGTCCCATGGAATACTGTAAAATAAGCCCAGTTTTTGACGTGGCTTTGCTCAGAGGTATTCGGGGCCAAAAATTACATGTAACAAACTTCGAACCAAAATGTGCGTGCCACCTTGGGACTTTGAAAAATTCATGATCTCAAGGACAAAGTAGTATGGTTATTTACTGAATGGGTCGTTCAGCTGTAACATCCTTTCTGTGTCCAACTGCCATGCCATCCAAAGGAAGCACGAGGGCTGAGATACTTCCAAGTCGCCCAAGCCTAGAAAGGGGAAGTGGAGAGGCAGGGGTCGGGTTCGAACCACGAACCTTCCGGTCGGTAAATTCGAGCTCTAACCACTGAGCCATCTCGCTCCCTCACTGGATAGAGGTTTTAGGAACACCACCGGCTGTCATTTTTTCGTGGTAAAAATATACGAAAACCGGGTTTCTGAAACTTCGCTCTCGTTGTTTTACTTTGCAATTCGTAACTATTTGAGATCAGATTCAAGTGTTTTTGGAGGGTCGTTCTGCTGCATAGTGTTTTTTTGAGACACGTGTTTCTATTCTTTGTCAATGATCATCAGGCGTGAAACGCACCTGCTAAAATCCACTTAGGAATTGTTTAGACAACACTTCAAGAATATCAGACAACATGGCTGGAGTACGCAAAACCCAAATGCGGTCACGATAAGATTGGTGGAGTCAATCTTGAGCAAAGACAGAGTTTGGTCAATCGATTTTTAACGACCACACCGCCCCCGATTGGTCGGATTCGGTTTTCGCCAGGGTAAGATATCGATCGATAATACGTCTGAGACACGTGCACGAAACCAACCATATTCGAGAAAATGCCGGACCATGTATAACCTTGAAGACCACTATATGAATATTATTCGTTGGTTATGGGCTATTGATAACCACGATTCTGCGAAGATTCACCGGAGGCAGATTTATTGCCTGCTAAAACCATCATGAGCCAGCTAATTACTGGGTCTATCTGATTGCTAATTTGAGACACCTATGATGTCAGAATGGTTTATCCCTGAATCTCAAGGGACGCGTTTATCAAGCTACAATACGAGCTGTCTTGTTGTATGGCCGTGAGGCTTGGCCTATTCGGGCAGCGAAACTGAGACGTCTTCAGGTGTTCGACAAGCGTTGTCCCAGAACCATAGCCCGTGTGGATTGGTGTCGGCGATTCCGTAACGAGGTAGTTGGAAAGCGCATTTTCGGTTGTGCAACGGGCACTTCCATTGAAGAGTGTGTCCAGCATGAGAAGCTGCGTTGGTTGGGACATGTGTTACGTATGCCGAACCATGGTTTGCCGAAAAGAGTGCTGTTTTCCATGCTCAATTCAGAGTGGCGTAAACAGAAAGGTGGCCAACCCTTGACGTGGCAGAAGAGTATGAAGGAGGTCACAGAACGCTTGGGTGCTGTCGGTGCTACTCGCCTTCTAGGATGGGGACTGCGTGATCCTCACTGTGCCTGGTTGAAGACACTACAAGATATGGCTGCCAACCGATGTCAGTGGCGTTCTTGTTGTCAGTTTCTATCCAGATCGCCTGAGTGAGTGTCTGGATGTATAGGCGCCTTGGAATGATTGTGGTAAGCTAGCGTCCCTTCCGCATCCACATTTACTCTTTTCTTTACAATAAGGCTTTAAACTAATTCATGGTTGTACGGCAGTGAAGAATCGGTGTCGAACACTGACGTCATGCTGTCTATGATGGTGGTGATGATGATGACCTATTTCCACGATGGCATTTCTGTGGGGACATTTCAACTCATATTCACCTCATCTCCACTAGGTTTGTTCCACCTTTACTCGTACAAATTTCTATTGATCCTCGGGGAATGCGCCTACCTGAGGAGCCACAAGAAGGGCGAAACTGGTCGTGCGCTGTGTACGTGTTTTCAGCAACCTTGTGAGTAGTTTCTATTGATCCTCTCCTGAGTTTTAATGAATTTTAACTTTGGGATATGTTGATCACATACCTCCGCACTGTCCGACTTACTTTGCCTTCGGAATTGGGAAAAGGTGCTCGCTCGTTGTCAGATTGTGTGCAGCGTTTAAGGGGAAATTATTAACTGAATGGCAGTGTAGGGTGGCGATGAACTAACTGTAGAGGCCAGAGGTCTGGAACAACTACATAGGCTTTAAAATATAGCAGTACTGTTTAACGAGACTCAAGCTAGTTCGTGTGAGGCGAGAGATTGGAACGCACCTCATTTTTTGTTCCTGTTTGGTGCCTGTTAAAATCTTCCCACTGTCTGTCATTCATGCAATGATGCGTGAGTTGAACAGTCAGTCATGTTACGCTCTTTGTTAGTCCAAAGAACATTTCATAAGCTAGGTTTTGATTATGCCTTCGACCGGTAATCACTTGTGGAAATATTTAGCAGGATCAGTCCTTCTTGGGGGTTAGTACACTGCTAACTTTGTTCGTGACTGGTTGATTTGGGTGTAAACTGAGCGGTGGTTAACTGGACTGGACGAAACTGAGTTGTCGGTCTGACATTTAGACAATCAGATAGGAAGTTGTTCCACGAATAAATGTCCATTTTGCGTCAAAGAAACCACAGACGGACACAATGAGTTCTGTTCAGTTAAAAACGAAGTCCTGTATTCTGAGTAATGACAAGTAAACTCCAAATTTCCGAGAACGACCTGTTTGAGAATTCAGTGCAAAGACTTGTCTGGTTGGAGGGACTTTACTTCTCACCAACGTCGTAGAAACTGCGGTCGGTTTCGAAGTGCATCTCCAATAGTAGCACCATTCCACACCAAGTGATTACTCAGAGGAAAATTATAATTACACTGATGTTCACCCAAACAGTGGTATTCTTATTGATTTTCCCATAATTTTGATGCATTCCACCTAGTACCAGTGTAACGGTGTATGCTACTGATAAAATATGCGAGTAGTGTCCAGTCAGGTATAAAAACACCGTCTCCGTGTGTGATGGAAGCTTAGTGGGGAGATTATGAAGGCGCTTTCCCGTGCTTGTTCATCATTGTTTAGGAAAGTTCAAGAGGGCACTTGTGCACTTTTCAAATGCTGTGCGCAGATGAGATTTTCATTTTTGTGTCTAACTTGTCAGTTCGTTGTTGGTCAGTAGACAGCTCCACACTAGATGGAGTTCCCCTTTCACCCGCACTACTCTCGTACCAGATTTTGAAAACCATTATGGTTTTGCGAGAGAGTCTAGTGCAGTCTAGCTATACCTCTCGTTTATGTTGACCGCGCCTACATGATGAACCCCAAGAAGGACGAAACCGGTCGTGGGCTGTCGAGGTAGTTTTCAGCAGCCTTATGAGTATTATATTACGTTTGAAAACTTATGTCAATCTGTAAGAAATAACTTCAAGTATTTGACTTGTTTAATGGAGGAATTATAATTCTCAACAGGATAAAACACTTCATTCCAGACAGCAGCTGATCATTTAATCTCTTCAAACCCTTGGGAACAACCAAAAGCCCGAGGTTGGCAGGTTGACATACCTTTGCTTTCCCTAGTTACCTACAGACGTGTACTGTTTGTACCTGGATAGTTTTGCAGCGGTACTTGAAAAATAGGTCAGTTATATAACTTTGCGCCATTGTCGGTGAATTTAGACACCATCCTCACTACCGACCAACAGATGTGCGTAGGCTGTTTAATAATGGAGCGCGCGCGAAGGTGAGCTGCACACCGTAAACGGGAAGTCTGGACTACATCTGGTCTTTCGAATATTTGACCTTTCACCCAAATTTCTACGTATCACACGGCTTTTACTTCGTAAGTACTGATCACGAGATACAATACGACATACCAGTCGATCCCCCTACACAAATTATAGCGCACTTTCTTATCACCAAACTTCATTCCAAAGTGTCATCTCTTGTGTAAACCCAGGCACAAACAACTACGTTGGGGAGCCTGAAGGAATTTTCACTCGCTTCACCAGCTAAACTTTCAAACCGTTGCCGAAATGAGTGTAATAACGGTAGTGCCTCAGCTCAGTTCTCGGTCTGCACCTTCAAAGTTACCGTTCTCAGCAAAAGAACCACCAGAGGCGACAGCATTTTTGAAGTACCACCCCGTCTTCTGGGCGCGTCACTGGCAACCGGTGTTCGACAGGTACTAAATCGTATTCAACCATCGTGTCCACACTTTCAGCCAATCAGAGCTCGGTTTGATGCTGGACCGGCAGGCGGCCCGATGTTTTTGGCCACAGCATCGCCCAACTGCAAGTTTTAAAGCAGTTTTGGTGCTGGATTCTGCCTAACAGTGAGTCAGTGGGCACTACACGCACGAGTTGGACGTTCAGTCATGCGCCAATTAACGAACGCTTCAGAAGCGAAAGAGTTTGGAGAGCCAGTAGGCCACTTGAGCCCTAACGACAAAATTCAGCAGCCGAGTTGTTCAAAACATCTGAATGTCAGAGTTTCACTAGTTACGCCTATAAAAGGAACACTCATTGTGAATTTCTCTCTCGTTTGGTATCCTAAGGCGATGAATTTTCGACTGGCGAGGTTCAACTAGGCCTTATGACTTGAGACCACACAGTGATCTGAGTTGGACATGAGCCAAAACGCCGCAAAGCCACACGACATATTCAGAATTGTAGGATAACTTGAAAAAACCTCCAGTAAGGTGAACGATCAGAGGTATATTCACACATTAGCTTAAAAAGTGCTCCCCACTTCATATGTATACCAGTTGTCAAGACACTGTATACATTTTCCGCAGGATATAGTGAGGTTTCAAAAAAAACATCAAGGATAAAACGGATCGTAAACGCAGTGGGTTCGAGAAGGGGTTAACCCGAGCCGAATTAGAAAATCGGGTTCTGTCAAACGATACAGAATTGCAGTCATGGTGTCCCAAACTGTGGTAGGTTGCCAAGGCGAGAACGGGCGTTGACAGCGGTAACTTTTCACCAGGTTCCCCGATGAAAAACGCGGATGTTAGCCAACGCAAGAGATTGTAGGGCTTGAGCAACTGGCCCCTANTTGGTCAAAATATCAAAATGTCAGAGTTCAGCTAATTACACTGATCATAATTCTCGCGCTCGTTTGGTGTCCTAAGGCGATGCATTCTCGAATGGTGAGGTTCAAATAGGCCTTATGACTTGGGGCCAGACGGTGATCCGATTTGGGCATAAGCCGAAACGCCGCAAATCCGCACGGCATACTCACAATTGTAGTGAAACTTGAAAAGATCTCCAGGTAAACGATCAGAGGTACGTTCACACAAAAATGTGATAGTAAGACTGCAACTTGTAGCTACCCAGTCGCCCACACACTTGACTGTTCAGCTCACAGCCGCTCACCGGATCAACAGACTTGTCTTTTTTTCATACTCGCAAACTACGTCAAATCAAGGTGACTCATAGGACATCGACTGTCTGTACCTTCTAGCGAGTGTAGCAGCTACTCATGTGCTGAAGCACCCACGCACACGCGAACGGATCCACATATAAGGAAACCGAAAACGAGCAACACACACAGACTCTTGCGCATGCAGCGAGCAGGAGATCAACCACTCTCCACAAGTCCACGGACACTTATGGAACACGTGGAGCAGTCGCACTGCGGATAAAACACCTTCCCGCCATCCGGACTTTCACCAAGGGACTCTTAAAAACGATAAGGTCCTTGTTTGAATCCCTCAGGATTTTGCTTACACTTACTCCTATAAGTGTTGCAACTCGCCACCGTCAACCATAGTAAAAACTTTTATAAGTGCATCTACATCCTGAACTGTATTATGGCCATCATCAACAGTGCACTAATAACCCCACTAAGGTCAGAACCTGTCGAAGAATCTCCAACAACGTTGGAATATGTTAACAAATAAATAATGAAGCGATCTTCATGCAGCATACTCGGTTGAAGAATATCATACACGAGAGATTCATTTGAGTCTCTCGTGAAAATCAAATTGATTTGCAAATGAGTGTATTTCTCCAAAACAGTCCAATTTGGGTTCAAGTAGAACGGAAAGATTGACGGAAACTCGGGGCCTGCGCCTACCTGATGAGCCCGAATTGGAAGGTCGAAATCGGTCGTGGGCTGTCGAAGGGTTTTTAATCATATTAAAAACCTTTATGTGTGTTAAGGCCATCCGGAGCAGTGCACTAATAAACTCATCTGTCAANCAATGTCAGAGTTCAGCTAATTACGCTCATCATAATTTTCGCGCTCGTTTGGTGTACTAAGGCGATGATGAATTCTCGAATGGTGAGGTTCAAATAGGCTTTATGACTTGGGGCCAGACAGTGATCTGAGTTGGGCATAAGCCGAAACGCCGCAAATCCGCACGGCATACTCACAGTTGTAGTGAAACTTGAAAAGATCTCCAGGTAAACGATCAGAGGTATGTTCACACAAAAATGTGATACTAAGACTGCAACTTGTAGCTACCCAGTCACCTACACACTTGACTGTTCAGCTCACAGCCGCTCACTGGATCACGAGACTTGTCATTTTTCATACTCACAAACTACGTCAAATCAAGGTGACTCATCGGACATCGACTGCCTGTACCGTCTAGTGAGTGTAGCAGCTACTCATGTGCTGAAGCACCCACGCACACGCGAACGGATCCACATATAAGGAAACCGAAAACGAGCAACACACACAGACTCTTGCGCATGCAGCGAGCAGGAGATCAACCACTCTCCACAAGTCCACAGACAACTACGAAACACGTGTAGTATTCGCACTGCGGAGAAAAACACGTTCCCGCCGTTCGAACTTTCACCAAGGGAATCTCACATACGATAAGTTCCCTTTTTGACTTGCTCCCATTTCGTATTGTGTTTATTTTTATACGTGTTGTAACCTTCCACTGTTAATCCTACTAAAAACCTTTATGTGTGTTATGGCCATCCAGAGCAGTGCACTAATAAACTCATCCGTCAAGGGTGAGTAAAGGACGACCAATGAAATCTGTCTCAACGACAACGGTTATTCCATTGGCTGCTGTGTGGTCCCGTTACGTTCGGAGCTGGTCCTCCTAATAGAAACTTGGGGACTGGGCCTGCCTGATGAGCCCCAAGAAGGGTGGTACCGGTCTCGGGCTGTGGAAAAGCTTTCAGCAACCTTGGTTAGCTGAGTTCGGGTTACGTCTCGTTTCTCAAATACCTCATTTGCTGGTGACAAGGAAACAACACAACGGAATGTTCTTCATCCCAAATCTAACCCGGTGGTGACCTAAGTACAGTTGATGCGTAACCTGCCATAAAAGTGATCCTGCTTTGTTAGACTTGACTAGGATTGGTGGGCAGCTGGACACGGATATGGATATCCAGTCCAGGTGCCAGGGCCGGTATTGAACCACAAACCAGTAGGTTTGATAAATTGAATTCAGAACTTTATGAGTCCTTGTTGTTGATCGATCCAAGGACATTTGTTGTGACCAGTCAATTGCTAACTACAATCACTTGATAGGGTTCTTACAAGATTTACCAATCCAATGTGGTGTAAAATGCCTTCAGAGCGATTCCGTAGGTCGTAAAGACACGGTTGCTTTGACCTGCTGTGACGTTGTTGAAAGCCCAAGAAATTGTCCTTCGTATTGGAGCTCCAACTAAGGAAATTCCTTCAAACTGNTCAACTAGGCCTTATGACTTGAGACCACATAGTGATCTGAGTTGAGCATAAGCCAAAACACCGCAAAGCCACATGACATATTCAGAATTGTAGGAAAACTTGAAAAGACCTCCAGTAAGGTGAACGATCAGAGGTATGTTCACACATTAGCTTAAAAAGTGCTCTCCACTTCATGTGTATACCAGTTGTCAAGACACTATATATTTTCCGCAGGATATACTGGGGTTTCAAAAAAACATCAAGGATAAAACGGATCGTAAACGCAGTGGGTTACCTCCTGGTCGAGAAGGGGTTAGCCAGAGCCGAATTAGAAAATCGGGTTCTTTCAAACGATACTGACTTGCAGTCATGGTGTCCCAAACTGTGGTAGGTTGCCAAGGCGAGAACGGGCGTTGAAAGCGGTAACTTTTCGCCAGCTTCCCCGAAGAAACACGCGGATGTTAGCCACCGCAAGAGTTGGTAGAGCGTGAGCAACTGGCCCCTACTATGTCCAGACTGCACCATGTTTTGTGTTTGATCCCCATAGTTATGCCGTTCACTTGAGAAAAACTTGTGCCGTGGAATATGTCAAAACAACGCCATAGAGTGACGGCGCAACTAAAAAAAAACCGGGGCTACTAGTAAATTAAATAGTTAATGGTTCTTGTCGTACACGGGTATAATTTTGGACGCATGTAATGCCTTTCTACACATCCCGTCGGCCTTTTCTGAACATAGCGTTAGGATTTTTTTTCAAAAACGTATGTACATGTTTACAGAACTACTCAAAAATGTGTGTTTAAGTACACTTTTGCTTGTTACAGTCAAGATCATGGACTTCAGTGTTTTTTAGCGTCAGTTGTTACTTAATTGCCGGCTGAAAGTATTTTTGGCTCTATTTTGTCTTTCATCTAAAATGAATCAGTAACTTTTCCAAGTCCGGTCTCAGATTTGTTTGTGAGTTGAATTCAACGACGGTTCTAATACGTTCTTAAACGATCCTTGGAAATATACGCAATGTATCGTGTCCATTTCGGAAGTATTCACCCTTGCGGACACAGGATAAACTTAATTTTTTTAAAAAAACAATACGGAGAATGGACATTTAGGGTATCAAGTGTAAATCGCTATGGACATTTCATGGTATTCGTACAGGACTCACCATTAGGGTTTCGGTCGCAGGCAAACAAACTGAGCTTGAATCATATACCGGCATCGTAATCGAAGTGTCCAGGTCAGATATGTACCCAGTGCGGATCAGATCAGTTGACGTCATTGGGCCAGTCTTCCATTATGGGTTCCTAGTGTCCCCTAAAAAAAGTTTTAAAATTGACGGCATTCGCGATGGATCTGACACACACTGCGATTCTAACAATGTGATTTTTCCCAAAAACTAATCTACAGTTCAGATGGAAAATGTGTGTTATACGTTGAGATCAAATTTAAAATAATTCCGGTTGATAGGCGATCACATCCAGAAATATATAGATCCATACTGGAACGATTTGTTACTTTAAATAGATAGANGTCCGTTTCGAATCCAACAGGAACTGCAGACTTCGTACTTTGTACCATTAAAGTGTTCGTGAAAAAAAACATGAAAATCTGCCATTGAGGTGGTCAATTGTTACTGTTTATAGTTAAAGCGGTGAAAATTTTGCCCCGTTAAAGCCTTGTTTGTGGTGTCGCGATGGTCTCAGCAAGGTGAGTCGGTACGCCTAAAGTGAACGTGCAGGAAATTCCTCCCGAGTTAACTTTCTCAAGTCCGTTCTGTTCCGATAACAAACAAACTCCTAGAAGGTTTGTTCCCAAGTCCTCCGTAGTGTCACGTGACACCCAACGCTTGAGTAGTACAAAGTAGAAAGGAAGTAGTAGATTGAATATCGGAAATCCGAGACGGTCTCCGCTCCGGACATTGATCAGACAGTCGGTATGACGATCCGTTTCGAATCCAACAGGAACTGCAGATTTCGTACCATTGATCAGTTTTTGAGAAACAGCACAAATGAATTATTATAATCTGATTTCGTTCTACTGTTCAATCAAATTCCTATGCAAGTGAGTGATTCGCTCCTTGTTACTGACTGACTGACTGACTGACCGTTGAATACATGACCGAAGCTCCGCACGGAATACGTTTTTTCCCGCCGAAGTCATAAACAACTCACCTTCAAGCTATGATCACTGAAAGACCACACCATGATCACATGGATTTCAGGAACCAGGCACGTAATGTCCTGACAAATTTTAGGATCCAGACGATGGGAGTATTGCGCATCAACTTTTCTAGGACGTAGATTCAAAATATCTGATCAAATTCCTCACAAAAGTTAGGACTATTGCTTGTAATCAGCCAGCCTCAAAATCAAAAGACTTTCATTTTCCAGATTGGAACTGTTTCATCCTGAAAAAGGCCATAAAAAACGACCTCCCTGTATGCTTTCTGTCAAGTTCCGATCACGATAATTTCCCTTACAGCTAAGATGGTGGGAGGTGGATTCTCCTTATAGGATTTTCAGTCTCTTATGTTCGAATTTCACCATGAGTGGCCTGCATCCCTGGCTAAAGGATCACTCATGCATAAAACTCCGAGCCTCGCCACATGGAATTTGAACTGTTTCGTTCGTTGCAGCTCGCTTACGATTGCTTTCAAATTCACCTCGAAATCGACATTATCCATGGTCCTGAATACGATAAATGATCATAGATGTGAGGTGTGCTTCGTTGGTTGTGAACTTGAACAAGTATCCTCACCAAAAACCACGCTAAGCAGGACTATCATGTCCACGATAGCCTATACAAAATCCATCTCACCATATATTGCTCCAAATTTGGCAAACTTTTTCAATTAGTTTGGTATCCAAGTCACTTTTGAGTGTGGGTCGCACAAAACCAGTCCACTACGTCCATGTTTGATTCAAATGTGTGGTTTATTCAGCATGGTCTGTATGAGAACACGGTATGAAAATCGTTCAGTTGTAACACCCTTTCTGCGCCTCTCTGCCATACCACCTGAAGGAAGCATAAAAGCTGAGATACTGCCAGGTTGCCCAAACCTAGACAGGATCAGTCCAGGTGCCAGGGCCGGTAATGAACCACAAACCAGTAGGTTTGATACATTGAATTCAGAACTTTATGAGTCCTTGTTGTTGAGCGATTCAAGGACATTTGTTGCGACCAGTCAATTGCTAAATACAATCACGTGACAGGGTTCTTATCTAGCAAGATTTATCATCCCAATGTCGCGTACAATGCCTTCAGAACGATTCCGTAGGTCGTAGGGACACGGTTGCTTTGACCTGCCGTGAGGTTGTTGAAAGCTCACGAAAATTGTCCTTCGTGTTGGAGCTCCAACAAAGGGAATTCCTTCAAACTGCGGATAATTTTTACTTGCAAACTGGGAGATTTTGACCCTCTAATCCCATTTAAACCATAACACAGGAAAGTACTTTTAGGCTGAAAAAATCAATCAAGTATAGGGTTCGTTTCGAACAGCTGTCTTCTGAATTTCCACCCAGATTTTTGTGTTCTAATCATACCTACAAAGACGTTTTGGCGCGCATTACAGCTGCTTGACAGTCTCGTTTTCCGCATCACAATAGGCTAGTTTTTATCTGTAAAACTTTTCTTACTAAGTAAGCAACCTAGTAAGTAGTATGTTTTACCGGAAAATACTGCAATTTCGTTTTTATTGGTTTTGCCCTCTAGGTAAGAGCTAGTGCAGTGTTCAGCGAGTGCTGGAAACTGCATTATCTGTGGCGCTACGCAGTGCATAGTTTTTGGGAACGATTTCGAAATCATGGCTGAAATGATGGTGTACGATGAAACCGTCGCGACAGTGCTTCTGACAGATAGACCACTACCAGTGTAACGGTGTATACTACTGATGAGACATGCGAGTAGAATGTCTTCTTACTCCACCTTGATCTAATGGAATGTGGGATTTCTTAGGGAATTTGTGGAATCGCTTTGCAGCATTCGTTTACAATGGCGTTATAGTCAATGAATATTTAGATGAATCAAGAAGGCGCGTCCAAGAAGAAGACGGATATTCGTTTTGTTAAAAAAGAAAACAAGATACATATGA
>NW_008752478.1:0-793 GCF_000715545.1 Opisthorchis viverrini | reverse complement strand
ACCTAGTAAGTAGTATGTTTTACCGGAAAATACTGCACTTTCGTTTTTATTGGTTTTACCCTTCAGGTAAGAGCTAGTGCGGTGTTCAGCGAGTCCTGCAAGCTGCACTATCTGTGGCGCTACACAGTGCATAGTTTTTAGGAACGATTTCGAATTCATGGCTGAAATGATGGTGTACGTTTGCAGATGGAAGCGTCACGACGGTGCTTCTGACAGATAGACCACTACCAGTGTAACGGTGTATACTACTGGCGAGACATGCGAGTAGTATGTAGTTTTCTTCTAACTCCACCTTGATCTAATGGAATGTGGGATTTCTTATACAATTTGTGTAACCGCTTTGCAGCATTCGTTTACAATGGCGTGATAGTCAAGGAATATTTAGATGAATCAAGAAGGCGCGTCCAAGAAGAAGACGGATATTCGTTTTGTTAAAAAAGAAAACAAGATACATATGAGAGTTTTACTTTCCTTTTGCATAGTCTGTGGCTGGTTAGTTGGTGTTTTTTAACAAACAAATCCGCGGCGAAATGCTTTCCTCCTTTCACCAATGTGAAGAGTCATCTATCAGAAAACATTAATTAAACCGTTACAAACTATTGAACGGGAAGGTAACCCTCTCATATGCACCTTATTTCTAGAAACTGAATATCCTCACACGTCCTCTTCGACTGCCGTGGATACTCACTGACTATCACGCAATTGTGAATGTACGCAGCAAAGCCCTTCCACAGGTTCCATAAAAGATCCCGTGGGGGTGCACTTTTCATTAGACGCAAGGGGAAGTTACGAG
>NW_008752477.1:36225-36994 GCF_000715545.1 Opisthorchis viverrini | reverse complement strand
AATCTGGAATCACGGTACTTGCTCCGTGGATCACGTTGAGTACATCATATTGTTTATCTGGGTTAGGGTTCTTCTAGACACTTGGCTTATATAAAGTTTGAACGCATTCTGTCCCCAAGGATAAAGGTTACATAATTAGAACAGTTCAAAAACTTCAAATTGTAGTGGGAAAATTAAAGTGTCACCTCAAACAGCCGTTCAGCCAACTACACGCTTTGCTTCATCAAACATACTAGGCGTTGTTTTTGAATCTGGCTCAAGTTGATAAAGAAAAACATTTGTGGTGAGCTTGTTTCGTTAGGTCTTTTCCTTAGGTCGTGTTTTCGGATCATCTAACCACTTCTCGGNTACTCTTGTGTTAAATAAACTTGATCCATGCCGGAGGTCATAATGTCGTCGGTTATGAACGTGCCTTCGAGCCACGATTTGGTCAATGCTTCCGCAGCAAGTGCGAAACTCAGCATTGTTCCCACTAATCTGTATCTCCCAGCAAACGAGACAAAGATCCTCTTCAACTCGGAAATTTCCAGGCTGGCGCGACGAAGATTTGTTTTGATAGCGGCGCATTGTTGACAGTCACTGATATAGGATATTCCTAATTGCAGTGTTGTCAGTGGGCATTCAAACGGGGGATAAGGGGCATTATCGAGCGCGTCACTTGGCCTTATGTGAGAATGCCTCCGACAGTGGTATGCCTTGTCAAAAATATCAAAACTGGACTACCACTCCACCCTCTCACTCTGAATCGTTTCCGGAAAATACTTGGGCC
>NW_008752477.1:31219-31992 GCF_000715545.1 Opisthorchis viverrini | reverse complement strand
GTGCCACGCAAAGCGTATTGTAAACGGCTTGAAAACGAACGACATTTCATGGTAACAATACGCGCTCTACCTTCTTTTATAAAATTTTTGTTACTGCTTGGACTTGGTGAAGGATTTCGATTAGAGCGCAATAAACAGTTGGAGATGTGCTCTATTAACCATTCTGCAAAAAGGCGAATGACTGAGGGAATCATCTTGGTATGCATTGGTTGCTACGCTTATGATATAACCTTCTTTCTCATCTCAACACAATCGGTAAAATCTTTAGCGCTCGGAAACAAAATAATATGTATTATATATATTTCATATCATTATTATATGATATTGTATCATATATACCATATTATATTTCACAACTACGGAACATGAACTGTTTCTAGTAAGAATAGCACTTTAGGTAACTTTTATCCCTTTAAAAAATTGGACAGTTCTGTACAAGGAAAATATTTTTTTCCGTCAGTCTACAAGTGAAGTTCACTGACGTAAGAGAAGTGAGCAGGACTGTAATACAGATGAACGGATGGACAACGGCTACGCAGGGCAGGATGAATCCGATTGCGCGCAACGCTCACAGTTGTCGTTTTATGGGATTCCATACGCGACCTTGGTGAATCCCGACCTGCCCTCCTGCGATTCTTCGATTTTGGGAGGGAGGAGTGAATCCGTGTGTTGCATGTGAACACAGGTTTTCTCAATATCGTTAAAGTAGATTGAACGATAAGTGGCATCCAGAGAGCATCTACGAACAGCGAACAAGAGAACAATAAAGTCTT
>NW_008752477.1:27560-28037 GCF_000715545.1 Opisthorchis viverrini | reverse complement strand
TCCAGAGAGCATCTACAAACAGCGAACAAGAGAACAATAAAGTCTTACCTGTTTGACGCCAAACAACTCCATTTTAAAGATGAATAATTTATGGCCTGATTTACCTCAAACAAATAGGCCAGTAACTTGGAGCTTATGACTACAAATATTACCAGAGCGCGTTTTATGTGAATTATTTCAGGATGAAACACATTGTCATAGAGCGAGCTACTAATTAGCATGTTTCTCCTGGTGATGAGAGATTGTCCGTATGTCTGTTGTGGAGTTCGGTTTTTTTGTTTCGTGGGTTGGAATTGTATGAAAATACGTTTCCAACAATATGGATGCTGGGAGCGCGAGAGTCTAAAAAACTTATTTCGGCGCGTTACACGTTTTGCCTTCTCGGAGGGCAGCAAACGCACGTCAAATCAGCTGGTGCGACATAGGATTAACTCCTCCACTGAAAACAAAATTGCTATGTAGGCTATTTTTTCGCCG
>NW_008752477.1:23338-25007 GCF_000715545.1 Opisthorchis viverrini | reverse complement strand
CTAGGAGGATGATATTGAACCAGGTGCTCGAACTGATCGTGTGCATATGACCGATAAACCTACATTCTCACGTTGTACGTCGGAATATGCATGTCTTTTGCGCTTGTTGGCTGGGGATCATGTGTGTGTTGATCTGTTCGCCGAGCTTGAAGTGTACATCCAGTCGAACAAACATCCGCACCGCTCTTAAGGTGGTTTCTCCGTTGTGCGCTATTGCATTAAATTGGTTTATAAAAATCAGTTTCCACCACATTTAGCGATTGGTATGTAAGTTCACTCATCTATTTAGCTATGGGTTCCGTAATACGGATAAAATATGGAAAACTTTTCAAAATGTTTGCAGATCTTAAGAACATATTTGAGGAGAACTAATTCCATTGGAGCTCTACATTTGCATCCTGCCTGCTCTCAGCCCTCGCGCTTTTTTCGGGCTCCATGGAAGTGTCTTAGAGCCAAACAATCCGTTCACTTCATTGTTGACAAATATGAATTTGCGTGGCCACTGTCCTCCGGAATACCTACTACTTTGTGAGGCCGTGGAAGTCACGCCCCACGATCCAGATGAACGCTGCATGTATTTTACGTAAAATTTCGCTGAGCCGTCTTTGCTCTCTCTTTATCTCGGATGTTTCCAGCTCTCTTCCAACCCAGCCGTTCTTTCTATTTTATTCTGGAATATAAGAACTGCAAAAAAATCTCCACGGTGGCCAGCCCATGACCGGTTTTTCAGTGTAGCACCGTCTATTTTGTAGCCCAGTCACTGCACGACATTGTGCGGCGGAGATCACCTCAGCGCATTGGAACCATACTGACGCGTTGCTAAANATGCCAAGTAAAGGTAGCGAAATAATTCTGGATGTTGTACTAAACCCAAGTCCATGGTATGATGAATCAAGCGGAAATGTTCACGAAAGTCCTGAGGAAGCAAATCAACTACAAAAAAATCTCCACCGTGGCCAGCCTCTTACCGGTTTTTCTGTGTAGCACCATCTATTTTGTAGGCCAGTCACTACACGACATTGTACTGCGGAGAACACCCCAGCCCATTGGAACCATACTGACGCGTTGCTAAATGCGCTTTCGATGTCTTTCAAGCAGAGCATCAGAAGCGTCATTTTGCAAATTATGAAATGCTGCTTGCGTAGTTACTTTGGGGGCGCAATAAGCGTTGGTTCTCAACCACTCACCCAACCACAAAATGTCTAATTTGTCTATGGTTTGGGGCGCTCACTCAGATTCAGGCAATCACGCTGCTCCCAGTCGCGCCAGTGTAACCCCTTTGTGTGTACTTGTATATTAGGTAGCGATTCTTAATGGTTCGGAACACGCCGTCTGGTAAAACGTACGGCGTTGCCTGTCGAATAAATTTTAGCCCACCTTAGTCGGCGAAAATTTAATAACTTGCTTTATGCATGTTGTCTATAATCGAATGCGCGCCAATTTATGCGACGACGTAGTAGTTTGTTACATCGGAATCAATAAGCTCTTAAATGCTCAGCAATATGGGTATCAGTGCATCATGCGTAAAGTCCCAACTCACCTCCCAAATCATCAAAGGGATTCCGCAAGATTATAAAAGTGAATCCAATTCATTCATCGTAGTCAGGAACATTTAACATTTATGGACAACACGAAATACAACTAACGTGAATTCCTTGAAAACGCACTA
>NW_008752477.1:21518-22073 GCF_000715545.1 Opisthorchis viverrini | reverse complement strand
GTCTTGTTAGTTTTTGCAATAATGTGAATGTATCAATCATGCATTAGTGAAGTCTACTTTACGATTATTTATAACACATATTATTAGCAGGGCCCACTTGTCATTTTGTCAGTATCCCGTTTTCTGTAGATTACTTTGTCCGCAACAGCATACCTGCCAGCATTTCGCGTATCAATTCAACACATTGTTCTATGCCAGGATTGATGACAAGAATGAACGTATTGCTACTGTTTTTTCGGGACACAATCCACTGTAAAATATGAGTTTATCAGTAATACCTGGTTTGAGCATATCAATGAAAATCATTCAAGGCCATTTAATTTTACTCTGCCCGACCGCTATTCACCGTTTGTTATAAAGCATAGCGCGACACCTACGATTTTCTGAAGAGAAATTGATATTTAAAATCAAACCCGCTTGGCGCAAGTTAGCAGTCTTTACAAAAATTAAAAGTATCGAATACTATGCTGCCACATAGGATATAGATATTTGCTAAGGAAACTCGTTTCTGCCCAACTCAGTGACACTGATGTAGAAGTACATAAAATAATATAT
>NW_008752477.1:18398-20104 GCF_000715545.1 Opisthorchis viverrini | reverse complement strand
CTCTGGTGTGTGCCATTTACCATATTACGGAGCCTAGAGTGGGTCACGCACACATTGGCTTTGATGGCTTTTATCAGGGACAATAAGTCCCGACCTTTTCGTTACGTTTTGCCGAATCTTATTGTCCTTGGTGAAAGCCATCAAAGCCTATATAAGTACGTGAGATGACACACCGGGACTCCCACACGCCAGCCTCTGAAACTTGGTTAATGGCGCACACCAAAGAACTCCGAAAATGGCAATTTTGCCGAACGTGATGGTTATTGTTGTTTCTTGTGGCGTTTAATTTTTCTGACTTCGTCAGGTACAAACTTCTCCAGATTGCTAGGAGGATGATATTGAACCAAGTGCTCAAACCGATCGTGTGCATATGATCGATAAAGCTACATTCTCACATTGTACCTCGAAATATGCAGNCTTTTGCGTTTATTCGCTGTGGATCATGTGTGTGTTGATCTGTTCGCCGAGCTTGAAGTGTACATCCAGTCGAACAAACATCCGCACCGCTCTTAAGGTGGTTTCTCCGTTGTGCGCTATTGCATTAAATTGGTTTATAAAAATCAGTTTCCACCTCATTTAGCGATTGATATGTAGGTTCTCTCATCTATTTAGCTATGGGTTCCGTAATACGGGGATAATACGGAAAACGTTTCAAAATGTTTGCAGATCTTAAGAACCTATTTGAGGAGGACTAATTCGATTGGAGCNCTACCATTACCTTCTTTATCATCAGAATCAATGACAATGTTCATCCTCACCCATTATTGGCACCAGTCAGCAGTCATCACCAACATTGTTAGGGTTGCGCCGGTGTTCAGTACCTGTTTTTCTGTCTTACACTCATGGCTTAGGCTACTCAAATAAAGGGTTGTCCGTTCCTTCCTAACTTTGCTGAGAGATATGTTAATCTACTGCACATCTAAGCCGGTAACATATTGCAAGTTTTGGAAAATTTTTGAAAGCTGTTATAAGAAATAATATTACCGAAGCTCTCCTGATGTGTCCGGGTCACTTCAGTGGTTCCACTAAACCCTTGTGTCAGCTTGAATTATTCGCGCCGTCGGTAGACGAGAATGCGATACACCAGTCTGTGATAGGATAGTTCCGAGATAGACTCGACTATATGAAAACAGTGAGAAGCGTCTTGTAACCGGCAGGTAGTCTGTTATCCATCAACGACACATTCACACTTAACCTCACCATATGTCAATACCTCCCGATAATATGTAACTCGTTTACAACATATTTTCAGTGTGTACGGCGATTGTCGGTACCAGTTTTGCTAATGTGTGTCTTGTTAGTTTTTGCAATAATGTGAATGTATCTATCATGCATTAGTGAAGCCTACTTTACGATTATTTATAACACATATTATTAGCAGGGCCCACTTGTCATTTTGTCAGTATCCCGTTTTCTGTAGATTACTTTGTCCGCAACAGCATACCTGCCAGCATTTCGCGTATCAATTCAACACATTGTTCTATGCCAGGATTGATGACAAGAATGAACGTATTGCTACTGTTTTTTCGGGACACAATCCACTGTAAAATATGAGTTTATCAGTAATACCTGGTTTGAGCATATCAATGAAAATCATTCAAGGCCATTTAATTTTACTATGCCCGACGGTCGTTCACCGTTTGTTATCAAGCATAGCGCGACGCCTGCGGTTTTCTGAAGAGAAATTGATATTTAAAATCAAACCC
>NW_008752477.1:12967-16716 GCF_000715545.1 Opisthorchis viverrini | reverse complement strand
GGTGAGGTTCCCATATTTCGATGTTAGGCGCTGTCTTTTGCTATTGTGCTACGCTGCCGGAATCTTAAACTGCCACGGCACTCTTACCCGGAATACTCATTAAGATACCACTTCAACACAACAAAAACAAGCAACACGATTCATCCGATGTAGCAATCTAGCAATTGTTCAGTTTCAGCAATGCAATGTTTTTAAGTCTGAGATGGTTCCTCAAAGAATTTCTAATGGTCCTTTCTCACTGCGTGCTGCCTCTGACAATGAGAAGGCTTCGAATAAATTTCAGCCCACCTTAGTCGGCGAAAATTTATTTGCTTGCATACTAAATATTGTCTATAATCGCATGCGCGCCATTTTATGCGACGACGTCATAGTTTTTTACATTGGAATCAATAAGCTCTTAAATGCTCAAAGTATTATCTGCGACACAGCAATATTGGTATCAGTGCATCATGCGTAAAGTCTAACTCATCTCCCAAATCATCACAGGGATTCCGCAAGATTATAAAAGTGGATCCAATTCATCCATCGGAGTCCGGAAAATTTACCAGTTATGGACAACACGAACCACACCTAACGTGAACTCTTTGAAAACGCACCACATTTACGGAACCGATATTCACAGATGTGAACAATGAGCTTACAACAGATGAAACCAACATTTCATCCTGATTGATTTTTCATGCCCAGGTTTCCCTAAAATATTGCTATGTTGTTGATTGAGCGGATGAACGCGCTAACTTGGTGGTGGGCGGAACTATGTTGATTGCACGATTTACAATGGGACGCACACATCAAGATTAATTGACAGTAGTCTGAGTAAATAAGAGGTCTGTCGGTGTCGCATATTTAAAATTTTGTTGCGACATTGACGATCCTACGGATAGTACAAACTAAATTGCACGAGAGAATTTTCAAACGTCGGATGCGGTACCACGACGAAATTTCCAAAAGCATCGAAAAATAAGTAAAAGCGAGTAAGTCAATTACAAACAAGTTTTTAGAAAGCGCTTACTTCAAGAATGCAAGGGGCAAAATAAGGATAAACCCGCATCTCTGAATATCTTTCTCACCAGGCTATCTAACGGACGGCTACTAGCCGTATTCTACAGAAAGATGAATCACGCGAATCAGACTTAGCGCTAGAATAGCAGCATTTCTACATGCGAATTTGGACATTGCAACAGTAAAGGATCCAAGAATGAGGAAGAAATACCTCCATTAAATCCTTCCCGGAGAAAAAATTCTCCGGCTGAAATTCACGACAGATCAGAGAGCCCATCTAAGCTAACAAAAGACCGCGAAGCAGTTTAAACGCATTACACCTCTAATTATTACGAACAAAACTGAAACGAATGCCAGTTTCCCTGGGCACAATATTACGCTGGTATCTGAGAGATGAGGACAGAACTGCATAAATCTTCCTGTCGGTGGATTTTGCAGGGATGGTTCAGCTGGAAATCCATAAGGCAAGTAAGATGAAAAAATGAACTGCCCTTTTGGAAGTATAGTATACAAAAACATTCCCTTCTACATTAACTAAAAATAGTCTGCGCAATGATCGTGTGCCTGCACTTAGGACTTGCTGTCTACTATCTGATTCAATACACTCAACTCCATGATCGTCTTAGTCACCAAGTTAGAAACGCCGGTACATACCGTGGAGTGGTTCGTGCCGCCGTAGTTTTGTTCACCAACGTACAGGTTTCAATCTCCCCGTATGGCCGTTATTTTGTGTTCTTTGTTACGAAAATCGCACAGCACTTCAGACCCACTACTGCATAGCAATCCAAATTGGACCATGAGCACAGGACACCGCTGATTATGTCTATGGTTGAAAAATCCAATGGGGTTCACCAGGAGTGGAAACGCTGCTGGGGGCTGGGTAACAGTCAACGAACGTTTGTTTGGAACCACCTCATCAAAACCCTTCATTGATGCTTTGTAATATTTGCAAATTTTGCGACGTTCAAATTATTGCAAAAATGTTTGTCTGCTCATGAGTAGTTTGGAGATTTGTCGGGATATCAAAATAGCAATCCCGCTCTCTAGCTGACCAATGAACTCCGGGAATCAGAGGCTGTCATGAGTTCAGTAGTCACGTAATTTGCGTGGCTACGAACCAAACTATTCCCTTTAAGGATCCCATAAATTATAGTATGATTATTAAGAGCTGCTTCATCTGCAGTCTTTAGATCCTTTTATTCCGTTTGCCATAGCAAACAGTTTTCGAGCATTTTTGAAGAATTTAAAATTTAGATCACGCCTTTTCATTCAGTCCACATGTATGTTGAATCGATGTTCAGAAATTTGTTGGATAATGTAACGTCGTGTGATTTGATGCAATGTGGTCCCACACATTATAAAAATTGTCTTCACACGGAGGTTATTTGCGGTGACCAACTATTCACCCTTCCTCTGTTTGCGGAGTAGACTACACGGAAAATTCTGCGACGATTCGGGCAAGGTATATTCTGTGATATACTTGCAATGAATTTGCAGTGACGCCTGACAATGTAGTGAGTATTGGGGCAAGCGAAGTGCACAAATACGATAAGGCAGACAATATCAAGTAAACCTTGCTGAACGCCCAGCAAGACAACTACGTGAAGTGTTGCACAATTTATCTGAACTCTCAATATTTACCGCCATCTTCATCAACTATATCTTGTTCACTTTTATATTCAATGATAACAGTGGATGACTGTTTAACGATAGGTATGTTTTGGACTTGCCTGTATCGATGTGACCGAATGCTTACCGGAACAACTGATATTTATTTTGAGTTCGCCCTTTTCGTCAACCCATGATGTACAAAAATTACATCACGTACGCGTATCTTCGGAGTTCTAGTATAACAACCGCTGTATGCAGCCCATTCGATACGCTTTGGTCAATTTATTCGGTAGCTTTAGCGCAGCGTCACTCGAGCAAATTCGCTTGCGCCGTTGTCCGATGAATTGGAGTGAACAGCTGGTGAGGCAGTAATTTCGACTGATTTCGGCCAGTGGTGCTTACAAGATGTGCGAGAGACCTGAGCAATTTTGCATGCACAGGAATTCCAGCACAGCGTCCTTTGGTGATGATGCGATTTCAGCTGACTTGGCCAGCTGTGTGAACAAATCGGAGAAAGCCCACAGAATGCAGCATGTTCTAGAAGTGATTTGGACTTAGTTGAGAATAGCTCACACGCCAGTGCTCACTGAAAGATTTGCCAAGGAAAATGTTGGAAAATAAGACGTGCCCGTTTCTGTATAACTGCAGCAGGTCTCAGGCGAATATCAAGGCATTTGCCGATATGATTTTGCTTCGAAGTGCGCGGCCATGAGACCTTCACTTTGTTTTATCTCTTTGTGCGACTGTATACATAATATCGAAATTGTATCTCAGATAGGAACGTGTATGGGAACGCGTACAGTTCATCAGTGAACAGATTCCAGTGAGGTTTGTAAGCAAGCAAACCCAAAATTGTTCATTCACATAAATGATCCACTAGAACAAGACAACTCAGACATCATGGGTCCACAAGGCTAACAAATAAGGTCATGAGTCATCCCTGTAGGATAGAATTGATAACTTCTGTTCGTGACAGTATAGATTTACACATGTATAGTCGGCTGTAAACAAATATTCATCGCTTTCCAGTAGCCCAGCATACGATGAAGAGGATAAGTTCCAGCGTTTCTCGTATATTTCACATTGTTTGGGAGCATGTATAATGGGTTGGAACCCGAGGGCAAACAGTGGGGAAA
>NW_008752477.1:7745-11768 GCF_000715545.1 Opisthorchis viverrini | reverse complement strand
GATCATCAGAAAATAGTCAACATCTGAATTCAACTTAATCTTACCCACCTCATCACAACTTTACAAAAACTAAAGCAATTTACCGGTGCGACCGGCGATGATCAATCAACTGAAGGACCTAGATTTGAGAGGTTAAGCAACACAAAGCGATCGAAATTAACTTGAAATTCTTATAATCCAACAATTCAAGACTGTGACAACCACACTAGACCTGATAAACTACACTCAAAATTGATCTAGTGTGACAATCCGAAGAGGAGTCACTGTGAATTCAAATGGTTCTAAATAAATCGGAATAGCGCGGATGTGTTGTAGCTTAGTGGACAGGATCGCCCCGTTTATCTATTCCGCGGACTATCGCAACTACCATACTTTTGTATGCGATTTTATGTCATTTCAAATGGCATTAGAATACATATCTGTATTATGAGAAAACTCGGATTGATTCTGGAAAGCGCCAATTCAGGACAACCAGGTTTTTGCTCTCTTAACCCTAGGGGACGATACAATTCACCAATTCATTTTCACAACCAAACACTTTTGAATTTCAGGTAGTCTAAGTTGTCGATTTTTGCACATTTCTCGTTCACATGAAAGGATCTGCAAGCATTCTGTTTTAAAGGACCTTTGATTATATCACTTGCACTTTGTTATTGAAATCGTTGAACCTAACCAGGAAGAGCAGGACTACATGGGTTGTGTTATGGTTACATGGGATAATTTGGGAATTACGGAAGCCCCCATCAAGAAGATATGGAAGGCTTTTAATTTACCTGTTTATTACGAAATCAATGTCAACATTGTCTTGGTCTCGTGGGTGCTACTAGAGTAACCGCGCACGGTGGTTATTCCGCAGTTAAGCCATCGTTTTTCGTCTAGCATGCCCATATCCCTCTGATTCCGAATTTTCATCATCGTATGAACTGACAGCTTTTATTTGATTGTATGTGTAATACACCGTCGTTTTTGATACCTCGTATACACACTCGCCTGCAAAAGTTTCGTCCCGCGAGAGCTTCATATTAAAATTGATCTCTATGTGAAATTTTATTTTAACACCAATCATTTGCTGCAAGCGAGATTTTAGTGATTGTGGACGCATTCACTCACCCCTAACTCCTAGCACTCAGCATGTACTGAAATTACCTTTCGGATTTCAAGATAAGGTTGTCTTAATATGGAACATTGGGAGTCGTGGATCGTGATAAAATTATTGAACGTCACTAAAAGTATGTCCAAGTTTTCTATGAAGCCGTAAAATCTCGATTGTTTCCGGACTTCCGACCCGAGAGAGAAACCAGCAGGGTCCATCCGGGGAACGAACGCACGCTTGTGCCCTTCCGGACTATTTGGAGCATATTGTTTTGGAGAGGTTGTTTTTCAATGAGGAAAATTTGCAAGTTTGCCTCATCGGCCTGTGTGAACATGTGTGGCAATAGTTTCACGTGTAAAATGTAGACGATCATGCGGTTGGGGATTCTATTTTGCCGCCTTTTGAATGAGTGGCTGTTCTGATGAGGTTGTTCACTGGTGTTTGGTCGCACCCAATCCTGGCTCTCCTTTGAAATAGTCCTAAACTGATTTTCCACGTTCTTGTTATTAGCCATGTAAGGGTACGTGAGGCAACGCTATGTACATGTTTATTCAAGGACGCTTGCCGTAATTCTCGACTCGTTCCGTTTTGCAAGATGCTCGTCGAAGTTTTGTCACGGCCAGTTGTAAGGCAATAAATTATTCGTGCACGTTTTGCCGGCTGCATGCACAAAAAGCACTTGGATGAACTTTGTGAACTCATTAGAGGCTTGCTCATAAACTTTAAAGCGTAAAACCTAGACAGCAGACGGGTCATGGAAACCTTTTTAGATGGCGTCGCAGCTACAGTCATTTTGGGTTCAACAGACATGAATGAAGAAACATCTATCAACTTCCCACTTGTGTTACTACTTTACATACTTCACAAGACTAACCGCAGAGGGCGCCTATTAACAGGTAACCAATCAAGAAAAGACACTTATTCCGCTTCTGGGCCCCAAGGGGGGCGTAGCCGGAAGCCGGTTGAGACTAGTAATGTAATCAGCTCAACCGCGTTGCTTGCATCCTGAATTCTTGCTTCTTAGACACACCACACTTTAATGCCGAGCGAGTCCAAGAGGACTAACCTAACAGCTGGTTGCCCTGCTTGCTTCAGAGTGCGCACATTGAAGGCGGCCAGATGGACAAGGCGACAATACTCTAAAAATTATTTGATGGTACTTGACGATGTTAGATTCCTGTGACGAGCAGATGTTGCCCGCTAAACAGATGCAAGAACAAACTGTGTCATTAGTCCTCAGTCCAGTGCCTAAAAAGAGACGGTCATTATTCTGGTAAGATTCAAATTAGGGACTTCTCATAGGTGATTACGGGACGTGCTTTTCAATATTTTCTTCTCAATTTACCATAGACATAGAATCATATGTTTCCTTTTTGACATTCGATGTCATACAAAGCATACCTTCAAAGTACACGAGCCACCTTGACCTACAACTAGAATATGATGTATTCCGCTACATTCGGCTGGACAACTAAGACAAACGCCTTTTAGCCATCATCCGCCTGCCTAAAACCATTCGCCTTATTTGGAGGGGGAATACATACGGGAATGGCATATTAATGCTCCTTACAGTTCACCCGGACATCCATCATACTGACGGAACGAACTGAAACCATTACACATACGAAAGTAGCGATAGCCCGCTGAAAAATACCCGTTATTGCCTACCATAAAGCAACGTACAACGGTCAATGTGCTTTCGAGGTTCCATNTACAAGAACCACTTATATTTATTTTGATTTCGCCCTTTTTGTCAATTCATGATTGCAAATAATTCCATCTGCAGCAAATAGTAGGTGCTCGGAGTACTAGCAAAAAAACCTGTGTATACAGTTCATCCGATACGCTTTGGTCAATTTATTCGGTAGCTTTGGCACAGCGTCACTCGAACAAATTTGTTTGCGCTGTTGTTCGATGAAGTAGAATGGACAGCTAGTGATGCAGTTGTTTCCACTAATTTGCGGTCAGTGTTGGATAGATGTCAACGTTTCACAAAGAATTATTAAAAAATCCGTAGGTTTTATTTGGGCATTAGGACGCAAATGCTTCTTTGGGGCAACTGAACAATTCACCAAATTATCCGGGCATTTAAGCAGACAGGGAATGAATCAGTGGGTTCCCTGGAGATTGTCACGCCAGATCAGGGACGAGTGTCAAGTTTCGGTCTTGTTGGCTAGTTTGGTTGCCGAAATCTTGAGTTAATGGTTTGCAGGAGTTTCAAATTATTTTCGGTCGCTTTTTGTTCCACTTCAGGTCCTTCATTTGGTGTCCCGTTGATACCGGCAGTCCCTCACAGCATGAACTGGCCTGAATGTTGGTCAGTATTATAAAATCCCGTAAAAGAAAATCAAGTACGTGTATCAAGATTTCATATGACTTCTCCACCCAAGTAGCGGGCGCCACCGTTGAACCAGATGACATCACGTAATTTTTGATGGGAATTCGTCATAAACAATTTTACCGAAAGAAGACTCCTTGAAAGTAGCAAAACAACTACAACACGCGGACACCGCTCTTTGAGAACGGACATAGCTCAAGAATAATGAAGGAGCGAAAGTCATAAAAGCATGCCAAAATCTCACCCTCCTCGTTTTTGACCCATTGTTGTATACCCAGGAACACGGTCTATCAATTGGATTTCCAATATCCCCGGATGAAGTTGAACAAAACCCTTTATACGGATTCTCATAGCCACTCCAGAAATTCTAGCCTGAATGAACGAAACAAGGTTAATTGGTTTTACAGCTTTTTGAATGAATTGAATCTACAGATCAAATTCACTATAGTGATATTGTCAGCTTCGGGTACACCGGTCATTTCAAACCTACATGACAAAAGGTTGCGAGAGAATGAAGGTCAGCAGTGTACAAGAAGCTAACCAACACTGGGGCAGTTCTACATGACCTCCACGCTCATCTAGCATTAGTAGG